>NW_027284988.1:2500-235000 GCF_040894005.1 Engystomops pustulosus
CACTCAAACATACACCCCACCTCCAGGGTCACATGTGTCCCTGCCCCTCCAGTCACACATGCCCCAGCTGTTACATGTACTCCAGTCACTCCAATTACATGTGTCCCTGCCATTCAAATCACATGAGTCCCTGCAACTCCAATCACACATGTCCCTGCAACTCCAATCACATGTGTCCCTGCCACTTCAAACATACATGTCCATGCCACTCCAGTCACACGTGTCCCTGCAACTCCAATCACACGTGTCCCTGCAACTCCAATCACACGTGTCCCTGCAACTCCAATCACATGTGTCCCTGCCACTTCAATCATACATGTCCATGCCACTCCAGTCACACGTGTTCCTGCAACTCCAATCACACGTGTCGCTGCCACACAAATCATGCATTTCCTTGCCACTCTAATCACATGAGTCACTGCCACTACAGTCACATGTTTTCCTGCCACTCCAATCACATGTGTCCCTGCTACTCCAATCACACGTGTCCCTGCAACTCCAATCACACGTGTCCCTGCAACACCAATCACATGTGTCCCTGCAACTCCAATCACATGTGTCCCTGCTACTCCAATCATGCATGTCCCTGCCACTCCAGAAACCCGTGGCCCTGCCACCCCAGTCACGCTTCACCCTGCTACTTCAGATACATGTGACCCGGCCACTCCACACACAAGCACCGATAGGTTAATCTTCTTGGGGCATTGTCATAAAAGAACACTAAGAGGTTGTTAGACCTATGACCTGCTTCAGCCAATGATTGGTGGTGAGTAGAAGTGGCTGGGCGTGGTTATTATACTAGTGACCCTCCAAGTGACTCCCCAGCCTTTAAAGGGATGAGACTGAACAATGAAATAAATCACAACTCACTTGTCCACAAAGCTGTGATGTAATAAAAATATGGGGTCATTACTGGAGATGGGGATCTGGGACATGGTGCCTCCCATGTAAATGTGCACCAGATTGTGCATGCTTCTCTGTAAGGTCACCCCATCTGAAGATAAGAAACCTGGAAAAGGGAAACAAAGCAGCTTTATCACTCCAAGTATCTGTGTCTGTATGGACATCCTGGTCTACAGGCAGGGCCGGCTCCAGGTTTTAGTGGGCCCCTGGGCGATAGAGCCTTAGTGGGCCCCTCCGTGGGCCGCCCTCCAGTGGCCACACTTCCCCCCTCTCCCCACACACTGACCACCCCCCCTCCCCCTGCGGACACACTGGCCCCCTCACCCCCCCCCCCTGCGGACACACTGAACCGCCCCTCCCCCTGCAGACACACTGAACCCCCCCCCCCTGCTGACACAATGACCCCCCTGGAGGGCGGCCCACGGAGGGGCCCACTAAGGCTCTGTCGCCCAGGGGCCCACTAAAACCTGGAGCCGGCCCTGCTGGTCTATACTACTGCAGATAAGACGGGACTCATTGCAGCAGGTCATCTCCAGGGTCAGATGATGTAGAGATGCTGGAATATATTTAATCATCTACAATGAAAAAAATAATGGACACTTTCACTTCTTTGAGAGCTCGGGATACTCTGGGGCTCACTATTGTCAGTGACAATACATTTACCAAAATACACGTAAAATGCTGATAATGGGCATCAAGATGACTATAGCAATGCCCTTCCCCATCCCCAATATCAGTATATAGTATATATACTGATAGTATGTGTGGTTTAATGTCACTCACCTTCCAGGGCATTTCTGAAGCTGTGAAGAGACGTCTCATTGTAAGGGGGAGTATCAAACTCTCTTAGCTTCAATGTGTTTTCCACATCCTCATATGTAGGCAGGTAGGGGGCAGACGGTGTGGTGCCCGGCTTCCGCTGCAGTCTCTCCATCTTATACTCACTGTCCGCTAATGGACAATACTCATCAGGAAAATTGAATCCACTGCAGATTGCCTAAAAACCAAAATGAGAGAAAAAAGGTCACAAAGCAACTTTATGCTGTGAGGCTTTTTCAACATTATCAATATAAATCTCTATAAACAATATACATATGTGCGTATAGTTAAATAGATGGAGATATGCCGTTATGAGTCTAATAGACCTATGGAGCATAAGATTGCTGCTACTGAGACATTTACACTAGAAAAATCCCCATTACTGTAACAGAAAAGCTCATCATATCATATGATATTATGTTACTGCCTCTATTACCAAAGGTCCTGAGTTTAAAGTGAGGGGGGGGGGGGAGGAATCAGTGTGAGAGGAGACTGTCCTCAGGTACAGAAGGGAGAGGGAGCAGTGTGAGAGTGTATAGAGGAGACTGTCCCCAGGTACAGAAGGGAGAGGGAGCAGTGTGAGAGTGTAGAGAGGAGACTGTCACCAGATACAGAAGGGAGAGTGAGCAGTGTGAGAGTGTAGAGAGGAGACTGTCCTCAGGTACAGAAGGGAGAGAGAGCAGTGTGAGAGTGTAGAGAGGAGACTGTCCTCAGGTACAGAAGGGAGAGGGAGCAGTGTGAGAGTGTAGAGAGGAGACTGTCCCCAGGTACAGAAGGGAGAGTGAGCAGTGTGAGAGTGTAGAGAGGAGACTGTCCCCAGGTACAGAAGGGAGAGTGAGCAGTGTGAGAGTGTAGAGAGGAGACTGTCACCAGGTACAGAAGGGAGATTGAGCAGTGTGAGAGTGTAGAGAGGAGACTGTCCTCAGGTACAGAAGGGAGAGGGAGCAGTGTGAGAGTGTACAGAGGAGACTGTCCTCAGGTACAGAAGGGAGAGGGAGCAGTGTGAGAGTGTAGAGAGGAGACTGTCCTCAGGTACAGAAGGGAGAGGGAGCAGTGTGAGAGTGTAGAGAGGAGACTGTCCCCAGGTACAGAAGGGAGAGGGAGCAGTGTGAGAGTGTAGAGAGGAGACTGTCACCAGATACAGAAGGGAGAGTGAGCAGTGTGAGAGTGTAGAGAGGAGACTGTCCTCAGGTACAGAAGGGAGAGGGAGCAGTGTGAGAGTGTAGAGAGGAGACTGTCCCCAGGTACAGAAGGGAGAGGGAGCAGTGTGAGAGTGTAGAGAGGAGACTGTCCCCAGGTACAGAAGGGAGAGGGAGCAGTGTGAGAGTGTAGAGAGGAGACTGTCCTCAGGTACAGAAGGGAGAGTGAGCAGTGTGAGAGTGTAGAGAGGAGACTGTCCTCAGGTACAGAAGGGAGAGGGAGCAGCGTGAGAGTGTAGAGAGGAGACTGTCACCAGGTACAGAAGGGAGAGGGAGCAGTGTGAGAGTGTAGAGAGGAGACTGTCACCAGGTACAGAAGGGAAAGGGAGCAGTGTGAGAGTGTAGAGAGGAGAATGTCCTCAGGTACAGAAGGGAGAGTGAGCAGTGTGAGAGTGTAGAGAGGAGACTGTCCTCAGGTACAGAAGGGAGAGGGAGCAGTGTGAGAGTGTAGAGAGGAGACTGTCACCAGGTACAGAAGGGAGAGTGAGCAGTGTGAGAGTGTAGAGAGGAGACTGTCCTCAGGTACAGAAGGGAGAGTGAGCAGTGTGAGAGTGTAGAGAGGAGACTGTCCTCAGGTACAGAAGGGAGAGGAAGCAGTGTGAGAGTGTAGAGAGGAGACTGTCCCCAGGTACAGAAGGGAGAGGGAGCAGTGTGAGAGTGTAGAGAGGAGACTGTCACCAGATACATAAGGGAGAGGGAGCAGTGTGAGAGTGTAGAGAGGAGACTGTCCTCAGGTAGAGAAGGGAGAGTGAGCAGTGTGAGAGTGTAGAGAGGAGACTGTCACCAGGTACAGAAGGGAGATGAAGCAGTGTGAGAGTGTACAGAGGAGACTGTCACCAGGTACAGAAGGGAGAGGGAGCAGTGTGAGAGTGTAGAGAGGAGACTGTCACCAGGTACAGAAGGGAAAGGGAGCAGTGTGAGAGTGTAGAGAGGAGAATGTCCTCAGGTACAGAAGGGAGAGTGAGCAGTGTGAGAGTGTAGAGAGGAGACTGTCCTCAGGTACAGAAGGGAGAGGGAGCAGTGTGAGAGTGTAGAGAGGAGACTGTCACCAGGTACAGAAGGGAGAGTGAGCAGTGTGAGAGTGTAGAGAGGAGACTGTCCTCAGGTACAGAAGGGAGAGTGAGCAGTGTGAGAGTGTAGAGAGGAGACTGTCCTCAGGTACAGAAGGGAGAGGAAGCAGTGTGAGAGTGTAGAGAGGAGACTGTCCCCAGGTACAGAAGGGAGAGGGAGCAGTGTGAGAGTGTAGAGAGGAGACTGTCACCAGATACATAAGGGAGAGGGAGCAGTGTGAGAGTGTAGAGAGGAGACTGTCCTCAGGTAGAGAAGGGAGAGTGAGCAGTGTGAGAGTGTAGAGAGGAGACTGTCACCAGGTACAGAAGGGAGATGAAGCAGTGTGAGAGTGTAGAGAGGAGACTGTCCCCAGGTACAGAAGGGAGAGTGAGCAGTGTGAGAGTGTAGAGAGGAGACTGCCCTCAGGTACAGAAGGGAGAGGAAGCAGTGTGAGAGTGTAGAGAGGAGACTGTCACCATGTACAGAAGGGAGAGGAAGCAGTGTGAGAGTGTAGAGAGGAGACTGTCCTCAGGTACAGAAGGGAGAGGGAGCAGTGTGAGAGTGTAGAGAGGAGACTGTCACCAGGTACAGAAGGGAGAGTGAGCAGTGTGAGAGTGTAGAGAGTAGACTGTCCTCAGGTACAGAAGGGAGAGGGAGCAGTGTGAGAGTGTAGAGAGGAGACTGTCCTCAGGTACAGAAGGGAGAGGGAGCAGTGTGAGAGTGTAGAGAGGAGACTGTCCTCAGGTACAGAAGGGAGAGGGAACAGTGTGAGAGTGTAGAGAGGAGACTGTCCTCAGGTACAGAAGGGAGAGGGAGCAGTGTGAGAGTGTAGAGAGGAGACTGTCCCCAGGTACAGAAGGGAGAGGGAGCAGTGTGAGAGTGTAGAGAGGAGACTGTCACCAGATACAGAAGGGAGAGTGAGCAGTGTGAGAGTGTAGAGAGGAGACTGTCCCCAGGTACAGAAGGGAGAGGGAGCAGTGTGAGAGTGTAGAGAGGAGACTGTCCTCAGGTACAGAAGGGAGAGGGAGCAGCGTGAGAGTGTAGAGAGGAGACTGTCACCAGGTACAGAAGGGAGAGGGAGCAGTGTGAGAGTGTAGAGAGGAGACTGTCACCAGGTACAGAAGGGAGAGGGAGCAGTGTGAGAGTGTAGAGAGGAGAATGTCCTCAGGTACAGAAGGGAGAGTGAGCAGTGTGAGAGTGTAGAGAGGAGACTGTCCTCAAGTACAGAAGGGAGAGGGAGCAGTGTGAGAGTGTAGAGAGGAGACTGTCACCAGGTACAGAAGGGAGAGTGAGCAGTGTGAGAGTGTAGAGAGTAGACTGTCCTCAGGTACAGAAGGGAGAGGGAGCAGTGTGAGAGTGTAGAGAGGAGACTGTCCTCAGGTACAGAAGGGAGAGGGAGCAGCGTGAGAGTGTAGAGAGGAGACTGTCACCAGATACAGAAGGGAGATGAAGCAGTGTGAGAGTGTAGAGAGGAGACTGTCACCAGGTACAGAAGGGAGAGGGAGCAGTGTGAGAGTGTAGAGAGGAGACTGTCCTCAGGCACAGAAGGGAGAGGGAGCAGTGTGAGAGTGTAGAGAGGAGACTGTCCTCAGGTACAGAAGGGAGAGGGAGCAGTGTGAGAGTGTAGAGAGGAGACTGTCCTCAGGTACAGAAGGGAGAGGGAGCAGTGTGAGAGTGTAGAGAGGAGACTGTCCTCAGGTACAGAAGGGAGAGTGAGCCGTGTGAGAGTGTAGAGAGGAGACTGTCCTCAGGTACAGAAGGGAGAGGAAGCAGTGTGAGAGTGTAGAGAGGAGACTGTCCCCAGGTACAGAAGGGAGAGGGAGCAGTGTGAGAGTGTAGAGAGGAGACTGTCACCAGATACATAAGGGAGAGGGAGCAGTGTGAGAGTGTAGAGAGGAGACTGTCCTCAGGTAGAGAAGGGAGAGTGAGCAGTGTGAGAGTGTAGAGAGGAGACTGTCACCAGGTACAGAAGGGAGATGAAGCAGTGTGAGAGTGTAGAGAGGAGACTGTCCCCAGGTACAGAAGGGAGAGTGAGCAGTGTGAGAGTGTAGAGAGGAGACTGCCCTCAGGTACAGAAGGGAGAGGAAGCAGTGTGAGAGTGTAGAGAGGAGACTGTCACCATGTACAGAAGGGAGAGGAAGCAGTGTGAGAGTGTAGAGAGGAGACTTTCCTCAGGTACAGAAGGGAGAGGGAGCAGTGTGAGAGTGTAGAGAGGAGACTGTCACCAGGTACAGAAGGGAGAGTGAGCAGTGTGAGAGTGTAGAGAGTAGACTGTCCTCAGGTACAGAAGGGAGAGGGAGCAGTGTGAGAGTGTAGAGAGGAGACTGTCCTCAGGTACAGAAGGGAGAGGGAGCAGCGTGAGATTGTAGAGAGGAGACTGTCACCAGATACAGAAGGGAGATGAAGCAGTGTGAGAGTGTAGAGAGGAGACTGTCACCAGGTACAGAAGGGAGAGGGAGCAGTGTGAGAGTGTAGAGAGGAGACTGTCACCAGGTACAGAAGGGAGAGGGAGCAGTGTGAGAGTGTAGAGTGGAGACTGTCCTCAGGTACAGAAGGGAGAGTGAGCAGTGTGAGAGTGTAGAGAGGAGACTGTCCTCAGGTATAGAAGGGAGAGGAAGCAGTGTGAGAGTGTAGAGAGGAGACTGTCCTCAGGCACAGAAGGGAGAGGGAGCAGTGTGAGAGTGTAGAGAGGAGACTGTCCTCAGGTACAGAAGGGAGAGTGAGCAGTGTGAGAGTGTAGAGAGGAGACTGTCCTCAGGTACAGAAGGGAGAGGAAGCAGTGTGAGAGTGTAGAGAGGAGACTGTCCCCAGGTACAGAAGGGAGAGGGAGCAGTGTGAGAGTGTAGAGAGGAGACTGTCACCAGATACATAAGGGAGAGGGAGCAGTGTGAGAGTGTAGAGAGGAGACTGTCCTCAGGTAGAGAAGGGAGAGTGAGCAGTGTGAGAGTGTAGAGAGGAGACTGTCACCAGGTACAGAAGGGAGATGAAGCAGTGTGAGAGTGTAGAGAGGAGACTGTCCCCAGGTACAGAAGGGAGAGTGAGCAGTGTGAGAGTGTAGAGAGGAGACTGCCCTCAGGTACAGAAGGGAGAGGAAGCAGTGTGAGAGTGTAGAGAGGAGACTGTCACCATGTACAGAAGGGAGAGGAAGCAGTGTGAGAGTGTAGAGAGGAGACTTTCCTCAGGTACAGAAGGGAGAGGGAGCAGTGTGAGAGTGTAGAGAGGAGACTGTCACCAGGTACAGAAGGGAGAGTGAGCAGTGTGAGAGTGTAGAGAGTAGACTGTCCTCAGGTACAGAAGGGAGAGGGAGCAGTGTGAGAGTGTAGAGAGGAGACTGTCCTCAGGTACAGAAGGGAGAGGGAGCAGCGTGAGATTGTAGAGAGGAGACTGTCACCAGATACAGAAGGGAGATGAAGCAGTGTGAGAGTGTAGAGAGGAGACTGTCCTCAGGTACAGAAGGGAGAGTGAGCAGTGTGAGAGTGTAGAGAGGAGACTGTCACCAGGTACAGAAGGGAGAGGGAGCAGTGTGAGAGTGTAGAGAGGAGACTGTCCCCAGGTACAGAAGGGAGAGGGAGCAGTGTGAGAGTGTAGAGTGGAGACTGTCCTCAGGTACAGAAGGGAGAGTGAGCAGTGTGAGAGTGTAGAGAGGAGACTGTCACCAGGTACAGAAGGGAGAGGGAGCAGTGTGAGAGTGTAGAGTGGAGACTGTCCTCAGGTACAGAAGGGAGAGGGAGCAGTGTGAGAGTGTAGAGAGGAGACTGTCACCAGGTACAGAAGGGAGAGGGAGCAGTGTGAGAGTGTAGAGAGGAGACTGTCCTCAGGTACAGAAGGGAGAGTGAGCAGTGTGAGAGTGTAGAGAGGAGACGATCACCAGGTACAGAAGGGAGAGGGAGCAGTGTGAGAGTGTAGAGAGGAGACTGTCACCAGGTACAGAAGGTAGAGGGAGCAGTGTGAGAGTGTAGAGAGGAGACTGTCACCAGGTACAGAAGGGAGAGGGAGCAGTGTGAGAGTGTAGAGAGAAGACGATCACCAGGTACAGAAGGGAGAGGGAGCAGTGTGAGAGTGTAGAGAGTAGGCTGTCCTCAGGTACAGAAGGGAGAGTGAGCAGTGTGAGAGTGTAGAGAGGAGACTGTCCTCAGGTACAGAAGGGAGTGTGAGCAGTGTGAGAGTCTAGAGAGGAGACTGTCCCCATGTACAGAAGGGAGAGGAAGCAGCGTGAGAGTGTAGAGAGTAGACTGTCCCCAGGTACAGAAGGGAGAGTGAGCAGTGTGAGAGTGTAGAGAGGAGACTGTCCTCAGGTACAGAAGGGAGAGTGAGCAGTGTGAGAGTGTAGAGAGGAGACTGTCCTCAGGTACAGAAGGGAGAGGGAGCAGTGTGAGAGTGTAGAGAGGAGACTGCCCTCAGGTACAGAAGGGAGAGTGAGCAGTGTGAGAGTGTAGAGAGGAGACTGTCCTCAGGTACAGAAGGGAGAGGGAGCAGTGTGAGAGTCTAGAGAGGAGACTGTCCCCATGTACAGAAGGGAGAGGAAGCAGCGTGAGAGTGTAGAGAGTAGACTGTCCCCAGGTACAGAAGGGAGAGTGAGCAGTGTGAGAGTGTAGAGAGGAGACTGTCACCAGGTACAGACGGTAGAGTGAGCAGTGTGAGAGTGTAGAGTGGAGACTGTCCCCAGGTACAGAAGGTAGAGTGAGCAGTGTGAGAGTGTAGAGAGGAGACTGTCCTCAGGTACAGAAGGGAGAGGGAGCAGTGTGAGAGTGTAGAGAGGAGACTGTCCTCAGGTAGAGAAGGGAGAGTGAGCAGTGTGAGAGTGTAGAGAGGAGACTGTCCCCAGGTACAGAAGGGAGAGGAAGCAGTGTGAGAGTGTAGAGAGTAGACTGTCCCCAGGTACAGAAGGGAGAGGGAGCAGTGTGAGAGTGTAGAGAGGAGACTGTCCTCAGGTAGAGAAGGGAGAGTGAGCAGTGTGAGAGTGTAGAGAGGAGACTGTCCCCAGGTACAGAAGGGAGAGGAAGCAGTGTGAGAGTGTAGAGAGTAGACTGTCCCCAGGTACAGAAGGGAGAGGGAGCAGTGTGAGAGTGTAGAGAGGAGACTGTCCCCAGGTACAGAAGGGAGAGTGAGCAGTGTGAGAGTGTAGAGAGGAGACTGTCACCAGGTACAGAAGGGAGAGGGAGCAGTGTGAGAGTGTAGAGTGGAGACTGTGACCAGGTACAGAAGGGATAGGGAGCAGTGTGAGAGTGCAGAGAGGAGACTGTCCTCAGGTACAGAAGGGATAGGGAGCAGCGTGAGAGTGCAGAGAGGAGACTGTCCTCAGGTACAGAAGGGATAGGGAGCAGTGAGAGAGTGCAGAGAGTGTGAGAGTGTGTTTCACTGAAACGCATGTGTTCTGGAATGACCACCTGAACCACCTTTCCAGAGCACTTGTGTTTCAGTGATCCCCTATGACAGTGGTGGCGAACCTATGGCACGGGTGCCAGAGGTGGCACTCAGAGCCATTTCTGTGGGCACTCAGGACAGAGTTCACCAAACAGGACCAAATCCACCAAATCTTCCTGCTGTCCCAGGCAACTTAAGAGGTGCTGCTCTCAGCGCTACTCTAAAGCAAAACTTCATTGGCTGTTTGGAACTGCAGGTAAAATGTGGACTGAAGGTGCGGACTGAACTGCAATGTCTTTGGAGGTCCTCCTGCTAGACCCACCATTTTTCCTGTACAGAGAGAGTCCCTGGAGAGAAGCAACTATGATAGTCTGAATTTGCCCTCCTCCTTTCAACTGTATTGGTGGCTTCAGGAGGCCAATACGATTGAAAGATGTGTAAGAACAGGTAAGTTACTGCTTACAATTTCATGTTGGCACTTTACAGTAAATAAGTGGATTTTGGTTGTAGTTTGGGCACTCGGTCTCTCAAAGGTTCCCCATCACTGCCCTATGAATAGACTAAGTATGACACTATATAGTCACTTGCTGTGGGGAACTCATTATACCACAGGCAAAAAAATTATAAAAAATTGCACATTTTTGTGAAAATTTCATTTTTACTAAAATGAGGAAATTATGCCACCTTCATATAAGTGGGTGAAGCTCAGAAAGAAGGGGAGGATCAGTGCAAATGCTGACATTCACCATAAATTACGTTTGATTGGTCCTACACTTATTTTATAGATCAGTTTTAGGCTGCATTCACACGACCGTTGTGGGGACGTGTATCCTGACCTAGAAATCTTATGAGCTATTACCTTCATCCAAACATGTTTTCCCCAAAAACCTCTCTAGGCTCTCATGAAGAATATGCAGTTTAAAAATCTACAGACAAGTCCCTCCTCACATTGTCGCCTGCACTTTTCACACTTAAGCCCCTTCCACACTGGCGTTTTTCACGCGCGAGTTCTGCGCGTGCATTTGACGCGCTGAACTTGCATTGCACTCTGTCCCATTGTATTCAATGGGTCTTTCTTCATCAGCGTTGTTTTGTACGCGCGTGCTTGCGTTCGTTTTTCACGCCCCATTCAAGTCTATGGAGATGCATCAAGAACGCATTGCACTCGCAATCATTGCAAGTGCAATGCGAGTGCAATGCGTTTTAAACGTAAGGGTTGCTAGGTGACCAGAATAAAAGTATTTCCCCTGCTCGCGAACGATCATTTAATTAAAAAAACACAGTGAAGAACAGTGAAGAATAGAATAAAAACAGTGAACACAGGATCATTTAAGAGAAAAACACAGTAAAGAACACAGTGAAGAATAGATTACAGATGTTCGGCACATCTGCTTACTTGTCGGGAGATACGCGCGGAACGGTGCGGCCAAAATAGCATGTGAAGAACAATATATATGTGTGAAGAACACATTGCAGATGTATTTAAACATCTGCAATTTGTTCTTCACACGGGGAACAGTGAAGAATAGATCGCAGATGTTTGCAACTTATCAGAAGACATTATTTTTCAATTAAATAACACATTTTAATCCCAAACCATGGTCCCTTTGAAAAATGCTTGAGTCTCCCATTGACTCGCGCGTTAAAAATGCGCCGAAAACGCAAAAAAAACGCTAACAACACGCGCGTGAAAAACGCAAAAACGCTAATTACTCCAAGGAAAAATGGAACAAAAACGCAGCCAAAAACGTCAGTTTTTCACGCATTGCACCCTGACGTGAAACGCAACGCTAGTGTGGAAGGGGCCTTACACGCACAAATTCAGAAATGTGCATAGAAACAGTGAAGCCAAATAGGGAGAAATCCGAAAAGGAATCCAGCATCCAGACAAATAGTGAAAATATAAAATCCGGCACTTTATTGAAAAAGAAAAATAAAAAATAGAAAAAATCGGATCGCTCGCCCAATCACCTAGTTGTCCTCCTGCACCTGTGACCTGTGGTGGTGCACGCCGTCAGATCCTTGACTGCTGAAATCTCCAAACTTTGCAAAAGGTAGTGGTAGGCGGCACTGAGGAGAACCACACCGGAGTAGGTGCAAACATGTTCTTTTTATTAGGCTTCAATCGTGCATCAGTACATGGATAAAAAGAACGCGTAAGATCGACGCGTTTCGACGTTTAGAACGTCTTAGTCATGATCTACACCAACTGTAGATGCCGCCTACCACTACCTTTTGCAAAATTTATTGAAAAAGGGTTAAAAACGTAATATTGAAAAGTCACATTTGAATATTTTACATTTTTAACCCTTTTTCAATAAAGTCCCGGATTTTATATTTGCACTTTTTGTCTGGATGCTGGATTCCTTTTCGGATTTCTCCCTGCTTGTTGCTTTTCGTGCATCGGCTGCCACTAACCAGGGAGCTAAGCTGAACCATGGGCCACATTTATCACTTTTGTGCGCCTAAGTGTAGTAGTTGCGTCTAAATTCTGGCGCACTGTTTTTCCAGAATTATCACAAGCTACAACCATCTGTGATAAGTTCATTTCCTGCCTCTTATTAATCACTTTACTTTAAAACAGTTTAGGCACAATTTTGGCGCAGTTTAGTCGCAATGTTAGATTCAGGCACTTACATGTGATCCTGCTACAAGCTCCTCTCTGCTTCTCCCACATCCCAGAATGAAGATAATACTCACAGCAGCACCCAGGTGTGTGACACCCAGCACCCAGTGACCTCCTCAGCAGTGGCTTCTCCTGGAGGGGATCCCCCAGTGCTGGTCTCCTGCTGCACCCCTGTAATTCTGCAAAGTACCCCCCTCAGATACTGTGCAGAATTACATGGGGGACACTTGTCTGTAGAATCTGCAAGCTTCTGCAAACTTCTGCAAACTTCTCTCCTGTCTTGCTGTGAGCTCAGGGTTTTGCAGAATGTTTTGTAAATAGAAGGTGATGAACTGTAAATAGTCTGCAGCTCCTGTCTGTAATGTATCTAATGTCTGTATTATATGTTCAGGTGTCTGGCTGAGCTCTGCTGCTAGAAATGAGCTGTTCTGCAAAGGGGCTCAATGCTTTCTTCTCAGATAACGCCACATTCGGGCTGGAGTATTTTTGCGCCCGTTTTTGCGCCTAAATGAAAACGTTGCAAGTGATGAATATCATTAGGCGCAGCAAAACATCTGGATTGGTAAGATAGATGAGGGAAAGGTGGTTATTTTAGCTGCACGGCTAGTTTGGCGTTTAATCACAAAAATGGCGCAAAAACGGTGCGCCTGAATGAAAAGGCGCAAAAACTACAGAAAAAACGAGTGATAAATGTGGCCCCATATCTTTTTTCTGTAGTGAAGCCAAATGGTTATGGTAAATTAATCCAGGTTAATCCATTAATTTACCTAATTAAATTGATGTTAACATTTGAGTTTACAAAAACAACAGTAATTGTGACGTTTTGAGTTAACATTTTGCTAAAATAAATTTAATTAGGCAAACCTCAGCTGTTGCATTGCGTTTTGAAATGCATATGTTAAACACCACACGTGAAAGCACCCTAGGGCTGCGTTTAAACATTCAGTTTTTGATGCTTCTGTCCTCCAGCCTCCTTCTGTAGCCTACTGTTCTCCTATAGCCTCCTTTCCTTCAGCCTCCTGTTCTCCATCCTCCTCCTATAGCCTCCTATCCTCCAGCCTCCTTCTGTAGCCTACTGTTCTCCTATAGCCTCCTGTCCTTCAGCCTCCTGTTCTCCATCCTCCTCCTATAGCCTCCTATCCTCCAGCCTCCTTCTGTAGCCTACTGTTCTCCTATAGCCTCCTGTCCTTCAGCCTCCTGTTCTCCATCCTCCTCCTATAGCCTCCTATCCTCCAGCCTCCTTCTGTAGCCTACTGTTCTCCTATAGCCTCCTGTCCTTCAGCCTCCTGTTCTCCATCCTCCTCCTATAGCCTCCTATCCTCCAGCCTCCTTCTGTAGCCTACTGTTCTCCTATAGCCTCCTGTCCTTCAGCCTCATGTTCTCCATCCTCCTCCTATAGCCTCCTATCCTCCAGACTCCTTCTGTAGCCTACTGTTCTCCTATAGCCTCCTGTCCTTCAGCCTCATGTTCTCCATCCTCCTCCTATAGCCTCCTATCCTCCAGCCTCCTTCTGTAGCCTACTGTTCTCCTATAGCCTCCTGTCCTTCAGCCTCCTGTTCTCCATCCTCCTCCTATAGCCTCCTATCCTCCAGCCTCCTTCTGTAGCCTACTGTTCTCCTATAGCAGTGATGGCTAACCTTTTAGAGCCTGAGTGCCCAAACTTCAACCGAAAGCCACTTATTTATTGCAAAGTGCCAGCACAGCAATTTAAGCCGTAATTTATTTCTCTTTGTTCTTTGACAACTTTCAATCGTTCAGCCTCCTAAAGACACCAACGCAGTTGAAAGTAGGAGGACAAATTCCCCTATCATTGTAGGAAGATTCTGTATGAAGATTCTTTGAGTTCTGTCTGGTGAACTTCATTCTGGGGTGATGGCCTGGGTGCCCACAAAGAGGACTCCAGCGCCATAGGTTCGCCACCACTGTCCTATAGCCTCCTGTCCTTCAGCCTCCTGTTCTCCATCCTCCTCCTATAGCCTCCTATCCTCCATCCTCCTCCTGTAGCCTCCTGTGCTCCTTCCTCCTCCTGTCCTCCAGCCTCCTCATATAGCCTCCTCTCCTCCGGCCTCCTCTGGTAGCTTCCTGTCCTCCAGCCTCCTCCACATGTAGCCTCCTGTCCTCCAGCCTCCTCCTATAGCCTCCTATCCTCCAGCCTCCTTCTGTAGCCTACTGTTCTCCTATAGCCTCCTGTCCTTCAGCCTCCTGTTCTCCATCCTCCTCCTATAGCCTCCTATCCTCCAGCCTCCTTCTGTAGCCTACTGTTCTCCTATAGCCTCCTGTCCTTCAGCCTCCTGTTCTCCATCCTCCTCCTATAGCCTCCTATCCTCCAGCCTCCTTCTGTAGCCTACTGTTCTCCTATAGCCTCCTGTCCTTCAGCCTCCTGTTCTCCATCCTCCTCCTATAGCCTCCTATCCTCCAGCCTCCTTCTGTAGCCTACTGTTCTCCTATAGCCTCCTGTCCTTCAGCCTCATGTTCTCCATCCTCCTCCTATAGCCTCCTATCCTCCAGACTCCTTCTGTAGCCTACTGTTCTCCTATAGCCTCCTGTCCTTCAGCCTCATGTTCTCCATCCTCCTCCTATAGCCTCCTATCCTCCAGCCTCCTTCTGTAGCCTACTGTTCTCCTATAGCCTCCTGTCCTTCAGCCTCCTGTTCTCCATCCTCCTCCTATAGCCTCCTATCCTCCAGCCTCCTTCTGTAGCCTACTGTTCTCCTATAGCAGTGATGGCTAACCTTTTAGAGCCTGAGTGCCCAAACTTCAACCGAAAGCCACTTATTTATTGCAAAGTGCCAGCACAGCAATTTAAGCCGTAATTTATTTCTCTTTGTTCTTTGACAACTTTCAATCGTTCAGCCTCCTAAAGACACCAACGCAGTTGAAAGTAGGAGGACAAATTCCCCTATCATTGTAGGAAGATTCTGTATGAAGATTCTTTGAGTTCTGTCTGGTGAACTTCATTCTGGGGTGATGGCCTGGGTGCCCACAAAGAGGACTCCAGCGCCATAGGTTCGCCACCACTGTCCTATAGCCTCCTGTCCTTCAGCCTCCTGTTCTCCATCCTCCTCCTATAGCCTCCTATCCTCCATCCTCCTCCTGTAGCCTCCTGTGCTCCTTCCTCCTCCTGTCCTCCAGCCTCCTCATATAGCCTCCTCTCCTCCGGCCTCCTCTGGTAGCTTCCTGTCCTCCAGCCTCCTCCACATGTAGCCTCCTGTCCTCCAGCCTCCTCCACCTGTAGCCTCCGGTCCTCCAGCCTTCTCCAACTGTAGCCTCCTGTCTTCTAGCCTCCTCCACCTGTAGACTCCTGTCCTCCAGCCTCCTCCACCTGTAGCCTCCTGTCCTCCGGTAGCTTCCTGTCCTCCAGCCTCCTCCACCTGTAGCCTCTGGTCCTCCAGCCTCCACCTGTAGCCCCCTGTCCTCCAGCCTCCTCCGGTAGCCCCCTGTCTCAAGCCTCCTCCTTTAACCTCCTGTCCTCCAGCCTCCTCCTGTAGCCTCCTTTCCTCTGGCCTCCTCCGGTAGCCTCCTGTCCTCTGGCCTGCTCCTGTGGCCCCCTGTCCTCTAGCCTCCTCCTGTGGCCTACTGTCCTCCAGACTCCACCTGTAGCCTCCTGTCCTCCATCCTCCTCCTGTAGTCTCCTGTCTTCCAGCCTCCTCCGGTAGCCTCCTGTCCTCTGGCCTGCTCCTGTAGCATCCTGTAATCCAGCCTCCTTCTGTAGCCTCCTGTCCTCTAGCCTCTTCCTGTAGCCTCCTGTCCTCTAGCCTCTTAATGTAGCCTCCTGTCCTCCAGCCTCGTCCTGTAGTCTCCTGTCTTCCAGCCTCCCCCTCCTGTAGCCTCCTGTCCTCCAGCCTCCCCCTCCTGTAGCCCCTTGTCGTCCAGCCTCCCCCACCTGTACCCTCCTGTCCTCCAGCCTCTTCCTGTAGCCTCATGTCCTCCAGCCTCATCCTGTAGCCTCCTGTCCTCTGGCCTCCTCTAGTAGCATCCTGTCCTCCAGCCTCCTCCCGTAGCCTCCTCTCCTCCAGCCTCCTCCTGTAGCCTCCTGTCCTCCAGCCTCCTCCTTTAGCCTCCTGTCCTCCAGTCTCCTCCTGAAGCCTCCTGTCCTCCAGCCTCCCCCTCCTGTAGCCTTCCTGTCCTCCAGCCTCCCCCTCCTGTAGCCTCCTGTCCTCCAGCCTCCCCCTCCTGTAGCCTCCTGTCCTCCAGCCTCCCCCTCCTGTAGCCTCCTGTCCTCCAGCCTCCAACTCATGTAGCCTCCTGTCCTCCAGCCTCCTCCTGTAATCTCCTGTCCTCCATCCTCCTCCTGTGATCTCCTGTCCTCCAGCCTCCTCCTGTGATCCAGCACCCTTCTATCGCCTCCTTTCCTCCAGCCTCCTCCAGCCTGTCCTGAAGTACAGAAAGGAGAGGGATTAGTGTGTGTAGAGAGTAGCCTCCTGTCCTCTGGCCTCCTGTAGCCTCCTGTCCTCTGGCCTCCTCCGGTAGCATCCTGTCCTCCAGCCTCCTCCACCTGTAGCCTCCTCTCCTCCAGCCTCCTCCTGTAGCCTCCTGTCCTCCAGCCTCCTCCTGTAGCCTCCTCTCCTCCAGCCTCCTCCTGTAGCCTCCTGTCCTCCAGCCTCCTCCTTTAGCCTCCTGTCCTCCAGCCTCCTCCTGTCCTCCAGCCTCCCCCTCCTGTAGCCTTCCTGTCCTCCAGCCTCCCCCTCCTGTAGCATCCTGTCCTCCAGCCTCCCCCTCCTGTCCTCCAGCCTCCCCCTCCTGTAGCCTCCTGTCCTCCAGCCTCCCCCTCCTGTAGCCTCCTGTCCTCCAGCCTCCTCCTGTAATCTCCTGTCCTCCAGCCTCCTCCTGTGATCTCCTGTCCTCCAGCCTCCTCCTGTGATCCAGCACCCTTCTATCGCCTCCTTTCCTCCAGCCTCCTCCAGCCTGTCCTGAAGTACAGAAAGGAGAGGGATTAGTGTGTGTAGAGAGTAGCCTCCTGTCCTCTGGCCTCCTGTCCTCTGGCCTCCTCCGGTAACATCCTGTCCTCCAGCCTCCTCCACCTGTAGCCTCCTCTTCTCCAGCCTCCTCCTGTAGCCTCCTGTCCTCCAGCCTCCTCCTGTAGCCTCCTCTCCTCCAGCCTCCTCCTGTAGCCTCCTGTCCTCCAGCCTCCTCCTTTAGCCTCCTGTCCTCCAGCCTCCTCCTGAAGCCTCCTGTCCTCCAGCCTCCCCCTCCTGTAGCCTTCCTGTCCTCCAGCCTCCCCCTACTGTAGCCTCCTGTCCTCCAGCCTCCCCCTCCTGTAGCCTCCTGTCCTCCAGCCTCCCCCTCCTGTAACCTCCTGTCCTCCAGCCTCCAACTCATGTAGCCTCCTGTCCTCCAGCCTCCTCCTGTAATCTCCTGTCCTCCAGCCTCCTCCTGTAATCTCCTGTCCTCCAGCCTCCTCCTGTAGCCTCCTGTCATCCAGCCTCCTCCTGTGATCTCCTGTCCTCCAGCCTCCTCCTGTAGCCTCCTTTCCTTCAGCCTCCTCCAGCCTGTCCTGAAGTACAGAGAGGAGAGGGATTAGTGTGTGTAGAGAGGATGCTAGACAACACTAGAATGATAATTTGCTTTTAAATGGTCTGTGACCTACTAGAACAACCAGATTCTCTACAAGTTATTCCCCCATAATCCTAATAATACTAATCATATTCCGTAGTGCTTTACAAATCATAGGGGACATATACAAATCAAACTACTACATTACAGAGCAATAGTAGTGAGGGCCCTGCTCGCAGGAGCTTACAGTCTATGACCCTAACCCTAAGGGTCGCTGATTTTTTCTGCCAGCGGCAATTGGTATTTGACAAGGGCTTCAGGAAGGCCGAAACATTACACATATGCCACAATAAAATTCCCATTTTTAAACAAGTAGCCCTTAAAGTGCCAGGATGGATTTCTTAGCCAGTTTGGGTAGGGTCCCTATCCCACGCACCCATTCTCACTAAGGAGTGTGCCCAATACATCCATACACATTGGTCTGAAAGATGAGAAAGTTGTACTTTCTGCATAAACAAACTCTACCCTGAGTCCTTAGACTCCACGACCCCCTGACGGTCGGCAGGCACCAGATCAAGGTTTTTTATGACAGGGTCCTGGGTCCTTATGTGTGATTAAGTTTTGAAGATTATGATAGGAAATTGGAAATACAAACTGCAAACAATGAAATATGACCATATTCTTTACTATTTTCATAATTATCTTATATATTTCTCTATATGTGTTTTTGAGTTATTTGAGAAAGATTTTTTGATTTTTTTCTCACATTTACATTTTTACTTCTTCCCTATTGGACGTATTGCTTTATCAGTATAAAAATAATCACCTAATCTAAAGTTTCTCCCTTACACAATCTAGAATCAGCCAGGAAGATTGCTAGGAATTTTTCTGATTTATGGTTTTAATGTAAAACCTACTTTGAAGAGCTGAATGGGTGACTCCGATAACTGGGGATGATTGTGTCACTACCTGCAACCCTAAAGCTCCGCAGCCGATGGCCTGTAAGTGGCCACCACTGGATTCTGTGCAGTAGGTTCGGCTTATATACAGATAGGAGCTAATCTCTTGTATATACAGTGGCCACATCCATGGCATCTTTATAACTGGTTGCAGCACGTTATTAATGTGCCATCTATCTTTGTATATGGCGATTGCAGAGCCTATCACTTTCTACCATACATCATTTTATTTTCATTCTGTGGGAGAGGAGCTGCAATGGACTGATTTGAGATTTGTTCGAATCATCTGATAAACAGGGGTGCTTGGTCCCCACATCTTGCATCTTTGGACTAAGTACAATTTTTTCTCCTGTGGAATATTTAGCTATTGGTGCATTTTGAGTATTTTTCTGGTATGTACAGAACATAGGATTTGTCTGGGATGTGTAGGCAGTGATAATCACTATGTAATAAATAATAAATTAATGCAAGTTACAATAATTACCTTCCAAAAAGAGAAGTGTGAGTAGGGATTGAGAAGGCCCTGGTCATCATTAGTCCCCAAAAGTTCATCAGTACAAATGGAGCAGTTCTTATCCCCCCTCCAGTCATAGTATGGGATGGCAAAGTCCTCATCTCTTGTCATCAGCTGGATTTGTCTTTCTAAGAACAGGAGATTTAGCCGATGCCATCCAGGGAACACTGGTCCCTGGTGAGCAAAGTTCAGATTAGGAATGAATGTGTTGTTGATCATGATGGGCTTCATGGAGTAATAATGCATCCAAACAAAGACATCATAGAGAGAGGCGTCCACAAACCGGTAGGTCTCCCGATGGTGTCGGTCTCCAGTGCTCAGGATTACATAGTCTTGACTCTTTGTGGTCTTGGCCAAGGCCAGGTAACTGAACAGTCTCTTCTGCTCTAGAGGTGACAGTTCTCGGATCTCTCTTCTGATGATTATCTTCTTCCGGTCACAATTCTCACCCTGGTAGCCATATTTGCAGTCGCCACAATCAAATCCACTGTAGTTTCCAAAGCACTCACAGGTGTAGTCATAATAGTGTCTTGGCCAGTCCAGGCGGTCATCATTGTACATGGGAAGCGTCCTTCCTGTGTAATCTATCCAATCTCTACATTTCCCACGGCCTGACAAGGAGCCGCATGGACTTTTGTCCTTCCAGAGTGGGCAACAAGTCTTGGTACGAAAAGCAGCATCAGATGTACAGACTCTGGGGAACTGGCTCTCCACAAAGCAAAGGCAAAAGGCAAGGAAGATGGCGAGGCTAAACATGATTATGATCTTATGGAGGAACCTAGAGATAAAATAAAATGTTCATTTCATAAAAGGAGAACAGTAACTGCAGACACATACAGCATCAGGAAAAAGTGTGGACATCCTTTCTTGTTTGCAGATTTTTCTTGTTTTTTTCTACATGGTAAATAAGTATTAAAGCTATAAAAACTTAGGAGGAGATAGATAGATAGGAGATAGATAGAAGATAGATAGATAGGTAGAGAAAAATAGGGCCACATGTATCACTCGTATTTTCTGTTGTTTTTGCGCCTTTTCATACTGGCGCACTGTCTTTGCGGCATTTTTGCGATTAAACGCCAAACTAGCGGCACAGCTAAAATAACCAGCTTTCCCTCATTTATCCTAGCAATCCAGATGTTTTGCTGCGCCTAATAATATGCATCACTTGCAACTTTTTCATTTAGGTGCAAATGTTAGTTAAGGCGCAATGTTAGATTCGGGCACTTACATGTGATCCTGCTACAAGCTCCTCTCTGCTTTTCCCACATCCCAGAATGAAGATAACACTCACAGCCGCACCCAGGTGCATACCTCCCAACATTTGTGAAAGGGAAAGAGGGACAAAATGATCCCCCTAAGCCACGCCCCCAATCACTCCCTGGCCACGCCCCAAATTTTAGCCATATTATAATAATAAAAATCATCTCAATAAAAAAAATAAATAAAATTATCCTCATTGGGATTTGAACCCGGAACCTGCAGTGTCCATGTACAATAATAACACAGCGCCCCAACCAACTGAGCTATAGCCTCTGTGATTATTTAGACGTAGAATTTTGGTAACTAAGAACTATGACTATATACTGCCTTGGTATATAGGGAGGGATCTTCTCAGAGATTATTGTAATTATTGAGACTATTATTATTATGGAGATTATTATTATTGAGATGATTATTATTATTTTTACTATTATTAATAATCATCTCCATAATAATAAAAATAATAAAATTTATAATAATAATAATAGTTTCAATAATTAACATAAATAATCTCTGAGAAGATTCCTCTCTATATATCAGTGCATTAGTCTGTGTCACAGTGTAACAGTGGCAGATAACACTTCTTAGTTACCAGAAATCCTCAGACATGTATCACTGGGCTTATAGCTCAGTTAGTTACGGCTCCTGTCTGCAGTGCAGAGGGTCCCAGGTTCAAATCTCAGCCTGGTCAAAACTTTATGTAATTTAATTAAATAAATTATGGAGACCATATATGGAGAGATACTGAGATACTGATCTGACCTGATGACGTGGTCCCTGCTCTCCGCTAAGCTCGACACTTCTCTGAATTCCCTCCCGATGTCTGTAGAAGCCATTCTGTACTGTGAGTTCAGGCTTTCAAAGTATTTACTATGCGGACACAGCGGGACCTGGGGGGAAAATCTGTGACAATCTCATAGCTGCCCGTGACGCGGGGCAGAGGTAAGAAAAATTGGACTTTCCCGGCAAAATCGGGACGGTTGGGAGCTATGCAGGTGTGTGACACCCAGCACCCAGTGACCTCCTTAGCAGGGGCTTCTCCTGGAGGGGATACCCCAATGCTGATCTCCTGCTGCACCCCTGTAATTCTGCACAGTATCCCCCTCAGACACACTGGTGATACTGTGCAGAATTACATGGGGGAAACTTGTCTGTAGTTTCTGCAAAATACTGCAAAGTTCTCAGCTCTTGCTTTGAGCTGAGGATTTTGCAGAATGTTTTGTAAATAGAAGGTGATGAACTATAAATAGAGTCTGCAGCTCCTGTCTGCAGCGTATCTCATGTCTGTATTATCTGTACTAGTGTCTGCAGAGCATCTAATGTCTGTATTATCTGTACTACTGTCTGCAGTGTATGTAATATCTGTATTATCTGTACTAGTGTCTGCAGTGTATCCAATGTCTGTATTATCGGTACTTGTGTCTGCAGTGTATGTAATGTCTGTATTATATGTACTGGTGTCTGCAGTGTATGTAATGTCTGTATTATCTGTACTAGTGTCTGCAGTGTGTGTAATGTCTGTATTATCTGTACTAGTGTCTGCAGTGTATGTAGTGTCTGTATTATATGTACTAGTGTCTGCAGTGTATGTAGTGTCTGTATTATATGTACTAGTGTCTGTAGTGTATGTAATGTCTGTATTATCTGCACTAGTGTCTGCAGTGTATGTAATGTCTGTATGATCTGTACTAGTGTCTGCAGTGTATGTAATGTCTGTATTATCTGTACTAGTGTCTGTAGAGTATGTAATGTCTGTATTATCTGTACTAGTGTCTGCAGTGTATGTAATGTCTGTATTATCTGTACTAGTGTCTGCAGTGTATGTAATGTCTGTATTATCTGTACTAGTGTCTGTAGTGTATGTAATGTCTGTATTATATGTACTAGTGTCTGCAGTGTATGTAATGTCTGTATTATCTGTACTAGTGTCTGCAGTGTATGTAATGTCTGTATTATCTGTACTAGTGTCTGTAGTGTATGTAATGTCTGTATTATCTGTACTAGTGTCTGCAGTGTATGTAATGTCTGTATTATATGTACTGGTGTCTGCAGTGTATGTAATGTCTGTATTATCTGTACTAGTGTCTGCAGTGTGTGTAATGTCTGTATTATCTGTACTAGTGTCTGCAGTGTATGTAGTGTCTGTATTATATGTACTAGTGTCTGTAGTGTATGTAATGTCTGTATTATCTGTACTAGTGTCTGTAGTGTATGTAATGTCTGTATTATATGTACTAGTGTCTGCAGTGTATGTAATGTCTGTATTATCTGTACTAGTGTCTGCAGTGTATGTAATGTCTGTATTATCTGTACTAGTGTCTGTAGTGTATGTAATGTCTGTATTATCTGTACTAGTGTCTGCAGTGTATGTAATGTCTGTATTATCTGTACTAGTGTCTGCAGTGTATGTAATGTCTGTATTATCTGTACTAGTGTCTGTAGTGTATGTAATGTCTGTATTATCTGTACTAGTGTCTGCAGTGTATGTAATGTCTGTATTATCTGTACTAGTGTCTGTAGTGTATGTAATGTCTGTATTATCTGTACTAGTGTCTGTAGTGTATGTAATGTCTGTATTATCTGTACTAGTGTCTGCAGTGTATGTAATGTCTGTATTATCTGTACTAGTGTCTGTAGTGTATGTAATGTCTGTATTATCTGTACTAGTGTCTGTAGTGTATCTAATGTCTGTATTATCTGTACTAGTGTCTGCAGTGTATGTAATGTCTGTATTATGTGTACTAGTGTCTGTAGTGTATGTAATGTCTGTATTATCTGTACTAGTGTCTGCAGTGTATGTAATGTCTGTATTATCTGTACTAGTGTCTGCAGTGTATGTAATGTCTGTATAATCTGTACTAGTGTCTGCAGAGTATCTCATGTCTGTATTATCTGTACTAGTGTCTGCAGTGTATGTAATGTCTGTATTATCTGTACTAGTGTCTGCAGTGTATGTAATGTCTGTATTATCTGTATATCTGTACTAGTGTCTGCAGTGTATGTAATGTCTGTATGATCTGTACTAGTGTCTGCAGTATATGTAATGTATGTATTATCTGTACTAGTGTCTGCAGTGTATGTAATGTCTGTATTATCTGTACTAGTGTCTGTAGTGTATGTAATGTCTATATTATCTGTACTAGTGTTGGTAGTGTATGTAATGTCTGTATTATCTGTACTAGTGGCTGCAGTGTATGTAATGTCTGTATTATCTGTACTAGTGTCTGCAGTGTATGTAGTGTCTGTATTATCTGTACTAGTGTCTGTAGTGTATGTAATGTCTGTATTATCTGTACTAGTGTCTGTAGTGTATGTAATGTCTGTATTATCTGTACTGGTGTCTGCAGTGTATGTAATGTCTGTATTATCTGTACTAGTGTCTGTAGTGTATGTAATGTGTGTATTATCTGTACTAGTGTCTGCAGTGTATGTAATGTCTATATTATCTGTACTAGTGTCTGTAGTGTATGTAATGTGTGTATTATCTGTACTAGTGTCTGCAGTGTATGTAATGTCTGTATTATCTGTACTAGTGTCTGCAGTGTATGTAATGTCTATATTATCTGTACTAGTGTCTGTAGTGTATGTAATGTCTGTATTATCTGTACTAGTGTCTGTAGTGTATGTAATGTGTGTATTATCTGTACTAGTGTCTGCAGTGTATGTAATGTCTATATTATCTGTACTAGTGTCTGTAGTGTATGTAATGTGTGTATTATCTGTACTAGTGTCTGCAGTGTATGTAATGTCTATATTATCTGTACTAGTGTCGGTAGTGTATGTAATGTCTGTATCACCTGTACTAGTGTCTGCAGTGTATGTAATGTCTGTATTATCTGTACTAGTGTCTGCAGTGTATGTAATGTCTGTATTATCTGTACTAGTGTCTGTAGTGTATGTAATGTCTGTATTATCTGTACTAGTGTCTGCAGTGTATGTAATGTCTGTATTATCTGTACTGGTGTCTGCAGAGTATCTCATGTCTTTTTTTTTAAAGTATTTATTTTTTGCAGTTTATTTATTTTATACAATTACAATAAACAGAACCGAAGAACAAGATTGTCTGTCACATATTTTCTTCCCCACATTACAGGATTATTATGTAACATCCATGGTAACATTCAGGGTCTTGCTGCGTTCCAAAATTAACCGAGGGATATTGTACAGTAAATGACATCAGGATAATGTAGCCAGACGTCTTGATACAACACAAATAACTATTGACATATAGACAGTCACACACACACATACACACCAGAACACTCAGTCTCCTTCATTATGGAGAGAAGCAGATACCACATGTGATTATAAGGCAGTATGGGGAGTCACACACACACACACACACACCAGCACGCTCAGTCTCCTTCATCATGGAGAGGAGTGTATATCACATGGGATTATAAGGCAGTATGGGGAGTCACGCACCATCTGGACCAGATGCGATCAAACTTTTGGGGACATTTCCATACAGGGATCGGTAGTGGGGAATGACACTGTTAATGAGTAATATCCATCTTTTTAATGGGGGGGCTCCTGGTCCTTCCAAGTCAACATCACCACTTTCTGGGCATAGTATAAGACAAACCTAAATAAAATTTTGTCATAGTGGCCATTGACAACTTCATTTATGATGCCGAGGAGACACACAGAGGGAGACAGTAAACGTGGGAAATAAGGGGGGCATTAATCATAGTCTGTTAGACTGTTTTGAGCGTCTTTTAGCGCAAAAATCTGTTAATTAGGCGCATTTATGCGTCATTTTCTGGCGCACGGCAAAGTTCGTCACTTAGTGGTTTTGAGTCCCTGCGCCTTATCTGACATAGTGGGGCAGATTTACTTACCCGGCCCATTCGCGATCCAGTGGCGCGTTCTCTGCACTGGATTCGGGTCCAGACGGGATTTATGAAGGCAGTTCCTCCGCCGTCCACCAGGTGGCGCTGCTGCGCTGAAAATCATCTCAACGCGCCGGAATGCACCACCTCGGACCAGGTGAAGGTAAGCGCTTCCCAAGCGACACTTTTTCGGTTTTTAAATGCGGCGGTTTTTCCGAATACGTCGGGTTTTCGTTCGGCCGCGCCCCCCGATTTACTGTCGCGCGCAAGCCGGCGCCGATTCGCCACAATCCGATCGCGTGCGCCAAAATCCCGGGGCAATTCAGGTACAATTGGAGCAAATCGGAAATATTCGGGTAACACGTCGGGAAAACGCGAATCGGGCCCTTAGTAAATGACCCCCAAAAGGCAGAAAATAGGCGCAGAAAATGCACCTCCTCTGAGCAGGTGCACTTCCAAAAAACTTCCCTTTTCATTACTAAAAACATACATTTTAGGTTCCCAAATGAAGAATTCCCTCTATGTAACATGGAAAATATTAAAATGTATTTTAAAATGTAAAATTTCTCCAGTAACGACTTAATAATTTCCTATAGGATCATCTCTGTGAGTGATTATTGTCTTATTGTACAGATCTGAGAATATCATCAGTCTCCATTTCATGTAAATTATAATAAAAAAGGCAAAGACTCATTTCAGCAAGAATTTTGTTTTTTACATCTCTGTCACTTTTAGTCCCTGCAGTTACATCACAATGATAGTTTTTTGTGCAGAGATGAAGCCCTGAATGTTCTGTCACATTTTATCAGTCTCCTTTCATTATTGCTCACAAATGAGATCTAACAATTGCGCCAAATTGGCGCTAATTTAGGCGCAAATGAATCGGACATGCGACAATTCCAAAGTGTATTTACTAAGCCAGAACTAGATCTATCATAGATCAGGAGCCAAAAAGAAGAGCAAACCAGGCGCAAAAACACGCGAACCTGAGACCCACTATGATTAATGTCCCCCAAAGTGTAGATTTAGGAACTCCAGCACTTCGGACCAGAAGACAAGAACCCTAGGGCAGGACCAGACACAGTGCAGGAAGGATCCGACTTCAGCCTGACAGCGAAAGCAAAGATCATTGGGCATTACTCCCATGCGGAATAGTCTAGCAGGGGTGAAATATACTCGATGTATAAAGTTAGACTGGATCAGGAAGTCCCTCGCGCTCACTACAGATGTGAAGTAGGACAGTTCGACCTCCCTCCAGTCATCATCCGACAGGTCAGGGATATCCTGTCTCCAGCGTTCACAGGCTCTATCAAACGGTCTGGACTTTTGCTCTTGTAGGAGAGCATAGCACTGAGTGAGTGGCTTAGGGAGGTCCGGGGTACTCATCAGAGTCTCTAGCTTGGAGAATTTCACTGTTAGACTAAAGGACCCGAATTGGGCTTTGAATGCGTGTCGCAGTTGCGTGTAGTGGAAGCTAGCCGTATCGGGTACAGTATGCCTCTCCCTTATCTCGTTAAAGCGAAGCAATTCTGCATCCGGGGATAAGAGCTGACCTACAAATTTCACCCCCGCCGCCCCCCACATTGTCCAGCCCGGGAGGGAGAGGAAGTGAGAGAGCCATGGATTGAGCCACAATGGAGTCCTAGGCGAGAGAGGGGGAGAGCTGCTCGGTTCTACCAGGGATTGCGCCCTACGCCAGCACACCGCTGCCGTATGTAGGGGAAGTGGGGTATCAGATGGGGACTTATATCTGTACAGCAGGTTTGTAAGGGCTTCGTAGGAACCTACCAGGGCACCAGCCAGTGCAGTAGCTGCATTACCCATGTCTATATCTATCCACCACTGGGCATATACTAGCTGGGAAGCCAGGTAATAAAGATACAGATCCAGGGCAGCCAGTCCACCCCTAGACTTGGGAGCCTGAAGCAGCGCTAAACTGAATCGCGGGACGCCACCCTGCCAATAGAAAGACCTAAGAATGCCGTCTATGCGTTTAAACAGGCTCTTGGGGAGTAGTATAGGACAAACGTGGAAGAGGTAAAGAAATTTTGGGAGAAAGCTCATTTTGAATATGTTAATACGCCCGTACAGAGACAAGGGGAGAGTGGACCAGGCTTTTAGGTGCGATTCAGTTGCAGTTATCAGGGGTGTAATGTTTAACTCCGTATATGCTTGGACCTTGCGTGACACTTAGACTCCTAGATATTTAAAAGTGAACACCACCTGGACTGGGACGGGGAGGGAGTGTACCCCTGCATCCGATAAGGGAAAAAGGGCCGATTTGTCCCAGTTAACCCGGAGACCCGAGAACCCCCCATAGCATTCTATCAGGTACAGAAGGGATTCCAGAGAGGGGCCCACATCCCCGACGTATACAAGTGTATCATCAGCATAGAGAGAAACCTTTTCCATAATATTACCTCTAGTAATGCCTTTAATGCCATCGGAGTGACGGATCGCCACAGCGAGGGGCTCAATGGCAAGTGCGAAGAGGAGGGGAGATAGTGGGCAACCCTGTCTAGTGCCCCTGGCCAGAGGGAGAGTGGGTGAGATATTAAGATTGGTCCGTACCCTAGTCTTAGGGTCGTTATACAGTAGTTTAACTAATGCACTAAATCGAGGGCCAATACCCAGTCTAGGCAAGAGGGTCCATAAATATGTCCACTCCACAGAATCAAACGCCTTGCAATTATCTAAGGATAATATAAACCCAGGGTCTGGAGACCGCTCTGCCTCTGCTATGTTCAGGTGTAGTCTTTGTATGTTTATGTCAGTTCCCCTCCCAGGCATAAAGCCTGTCTGGTCCGGGTGAACCAAGGATAATATTACTTTGTTAAGCCTTCTAGCCAGAATTTTTGCTAGTATTTTAACATCTGAGTTTAGGAGGGAAATTGGGCGGTATGAGTCGGGAAGTAGCGGGTCCTTACCAGGCTTAGGAAGAACTACAATAAGGGCCTCTCGCATGAGAATTCGTGAAAAACCATGTTTATGGCCCGCGGTTCTGTGATCAAGGCTCCGTTACCGTCAATAATAGAGGGAATGGAAGCACAAGGACGTTCGGCCCGCGAGAGATACGCAAGCAGCTTCCCACTTTTATCTCCAAATTCAAAGATAGACGCTTCCCTGGATAGTAGGCGCTTGCTGGTGCGCTCCTTCACTACAGCTAGATGGTTCCTCTGCGCCTGAGCCCAAGTCTTTTTACTCCACGGAGTAGGCTTCTCTAGATATTCATTTTCTGCTGTCACTAGCGCAGCGGTCAGCCTTTCCTCTTGCGAATTTAGTGACTTCCTATGGCCTGCTACCCTCGACATGAATGCTCCCCGCATAGAGGACTTGTACGAGTCCCTGACTAGAAGGGGATCAGGAGGGGTTGAATGTACGTCCCAGAACTCGCTGTGTGCTGCCCTAACAGTACTCTGGACCGCTGGGGATAGGAGCCAGGCCGGGTGCAGGCACCATGGGCGGGAGTCGTTGGGGGGGCCTACAAGGAGACTAATGAACAAGGCGGAGTGGTCTGATGCACTGCACGGACAATAGGATACTTGATCGACATGCGGTAACATATCTGGGGAGACAAAGGCCAGATCAATCCGAGAGAAGCTCTTGTGCACAGAGGAATAAAATAAGTATTCTCTCTCTTGAGGGTGCTTACTACGCCAAACATCGGCGAGATCTAGGGAAGTGAGCCACTCATTCAGACGGACCGAGCCTGTGTCTAGGCCGCTTGTGCGATCCAAGGAGGGATTAGGGACTGCATTGAAGTCTCCAATGCAGAGTATCGGACTGGGAGGCATAGCAGCCAGTTTACTGGAGATTAGGTGCAACACAGCTGGATCAAAGGGAGGGGGGACATAAATAGACGCTATAGTGAAGGTAAAGTCCCATAGGGCACAATGTATGACTACATACTTGCCGAAATGATCTGGAGCTACTTGTATGACTTCTATGGATACTCCCCTAGCATAGACAGAGTAGGAGGAATGATAACCTCTAGCCAACCATGCCCGTTTTAGAGAGAGGACTTTCTGACCCGTAAGGTGTGTCTCTTGGATACATACAATGTGAGGGGCCTGTCGCTTAATGACATCTAACATCAGAGGCCTCTTGAATTTGGAGTTGAGTCCCCTCACATTCCAACTCATTACCTTAAGTGAAGACATATTAGCAGAAGGGAAAAGGGTGTGGGGAAGGAGACGTGAGCAACCAAGCATTCATCGTTTCATACCACAGAGACACAGACAGACAGACAACAGTGAGCATAACAAATATAACCAGATCCAAACGAACAATCCCAAGAATATAAACCCCCTGTCTAACACCCTAACAGCAGTAGTGCAGACCTAGACCCACTAACAGTCAAATAGTAGAACAGTGGTCCCTAACTCAAGACAAACCTACACCATTTGTCCCGGGACCCCTCAACCCTTAATGTATATATGAACAGGAGATTGTTAGGCAGACATATTTTGAGAGAACTAAAGAGGAGATGGGGGGGGAGGAGGGAGACAGAGAATAGTGGTAACAGAGAGATACGCAAGCAGCTTCCCACTTTTATCTCCAAATTCAAAGATAGACGCTTCCCTGGATAGTAGGCGCTTGCTGGTGCGCTCCTTCACTACAGCTAGATGGTTCCTCTGCGCCTGAGCCCAAGTCTTTTTACTCCACGGAGTAGGCTTCTCTAGATATTCATTTTCTGCTGTCACTAGCGCAGCGGTCAGCCTTTCCTCTTGCGCATTTAGTGACTTCCTATGGCCAGCTACCCCCGACATGAATGCTCCCCGCATAGAGGACTTGTACGAGTCCCTGACTAGAAGGGGATCAGGAGGGGTTGAATGTACGTCCCAGAACTCGCTGTGTGCTGCCCTAACAGTACTCTGGACCGCTGGGGATAGGAGCCAGGCCGGGTGCAGGCACCATGGGCGGGAGTCGTTGGGGGGGCCTACAAGGAAGCTGATGAGCAGGGCAGAGTGGTCTGATGCACTGCACGGACAATAGGATACTTGATCGACATGCGGTAACATATCTGGGGAGACAAAGGCCAGATCAATCCGAGAGAAGCTCTTGTGCACAGAGGAATAAAATAAGTATTCTCTCTCTTGAGGGTGCTTACTACGCCAAACATCGGCGAGATCTAGGGAAGTGAGCCACTCATTCAGACGGACCGAGCCTGTGTCTAGGCCGCTTGTGCGATCCAAGGAGTGATTAGGGACTGCATTGAAGTCTCCAATGCAGAGTATCGGACTGGGAGGCATAGCAGCCAGTTTACTGGAGATTAGGTGCAACACAGCTGGATCAAAGGGAGGGGGGACATAAATAGACGCTATAGTGAAGGTAAAGTCCCATAGGGCACAATGTATGACTACATACTTGCCGAAATGATCTGGAGCTACTTGTATGACTTCTATGGATACTCCCCTAGCATAGACAGAGTAGGAGGAATGATAACCTCTAGCCAACCATGCCCGTTTTAGAGAGAGGACTTTCTGACCCGTAAGGTGTGTCTCTTGGATACATACAATGTGAGGGGCCTGTCGCTTAATGACATCTAACATCAGAGGCCTCTTGAATTTGGAGTTGAGTCCCCTCACATTCCAACTCATTACCTTAAGTGAAGACATATTAGCAGAAGGGAAAAGGGTGTGGGGAAGGAGACGTGAGCAACCAAGCATTCATCGTTTCATACCACAGAGACACAGACAGACAGACAACAGTGAGCATAACAAATATAACCAGATCCAAACGAACAATCCCAAGAATATAAACCCCCTGTCTAACACCCTAACAGCAGTAGTGCAGACCTAGACCCACTAACAGTCAAATAGTAGAACAGTGGTCCCTAACTCAAGACAAACCTACACCATTTGTCCCGGGACCCCTCAACCCTTAATGTATATATGAACAGGAGATTGTTAGGCAGACATATTTTGAGAGAACTAAAGAGGAGATGGGGGGGGAGGAGGGAGACAGAGAATAGTGGTAACAGGATAAGGGAGGGGGGAGGGGGAAGTGCCATATGTGGCACACTGGCCAAGATGACCAAAAAGAGAAAGCAAATCAGTCACAGGGTACATTTTGTGAGGCGCGAGCCCCAACGTAAACAAGTATTAGAAAACTAGAACAGTGATTTGGAACCCCTTGACGTCTATTCAGGACTAAGTCCAGCATTGTCATAGCACATCAGAAAAAAGGATATCAGTCCAGTCACTCAGGAGGTGCGGGCCTTCCAGCAGGAGCCCGAGGAGCTGCATCAGCCCAGTGAAGTGCTTCAGTTGGGCAGGTGAAGAATCGAGTCTTCTGACCGTCCACAATTCGGAGCTTGGAAGGGTACATCATGGAGTATTTATACCCCTTGTCACGGAGACGGGCACGGACCTCGGTGAATTGTGCGCGTTGTTTCCTGACCGATGCAGAGAAATCAGGGTAGAATTTCTCCCTTGGTACGGACCGCCCTGAGAATAGAGTCCCTGTCCCTAAAGTGCAGCAGCCGGGCCAGGAAGGGTCTTGGATTGCCCCCTGGGGGGCCAGGGCGGGATGGCACTCGATGGGCCCTTTCCACTGTGAAGAACGGGGAGAAGGTATCTGCAGGAAGCATATTTTTGAGCCTATTTTCAAAAAAGTATACAGGGTCAGAGCCCTCCACTTTTTCGGGGAGGCCGACCACTTGGACGTTGTTCCGTTGCAGACGGTTTTCGAGGTCATCAGCTCTGTCGATGGATGCAGACATTTGGCGCTGAAGCTCTCTGATCTGTGTCGGCATAGGCCTCTGGACGTCCTCCACCTCAGATATTCTGCTTTCAGTTTCGGTGATTTGCTCTTTGGCTTTGTGGACATCATGCCTTAATAGAACAAAGTCCTGCCGCAACTCATCCACCTTGGTGACAAGTTTGGACTGGCACCCGTTTATGGCCGCCAGCACCTCTGCAAATTTGCGGTCCAGCTCCGTGGCCGCGTCAGGCGGATCAGCACCCTCTTCATAGCTTACAAGCTGCGGCGGGCTTTGGGAGCCTTCAAAGAAGGAGGTAGAGGAGTTTGGGGACCCCTGAGGAGAGCAGGGTTGTGTGCGGGAGAATTTCCCCAACTTTTTAGCAGCATTGTATCTGTGCAAAGGCTTGGGATGTGGAGCATTCCTGCTCGTCCAGGGGTTCCAGGGACTGGAATGGAGGATCTTCATGGACGGATTCATCATCCGATGGAGGCGCAGATGCCCCGGACGCTGCTTTGAGCAATTTAGCCGTCTTCCTCCGATTACCCATGGCGTCTGGGCAGAGAGGGCCGGTGATAAACAATCGAGGAGCCCAGCGTCCAGTAATTAGCAGAGATAGAGTTCAAACCCATGTGGAGTATTGCAGCGGCACTGCAAGGGTTAATATAAAACTGGACCCAGGAACAGGGGATCACTGGGAGTGTGGAGGGCTCAGTACCTGCTGGGCTGCACAACTTGGGGTCCCCAGGGGAAAAGTGGGCAGCAGCAGGGGAATTACTTCCCTACCTTGGTCCTGGCTCAGTCCGGCAGTGACAGGGTTAACCCTGCGCGCCTAGGCCTCAGGCAGCGCAGGGGAGTCCAGCAAAATGGCGCCTCCGGAAAAGTGCAGGGCCGGCTGGAGCGCTGCCGCGGTACCTCCGGTGGTGGGAGCGGTGTCTCAGGCTGCAGGGGCTCAGTGCTTTCTTTTCAGTTAATGCCACCTTTGGACTGGAGTGTTTTTGGGCCCGTTTTTGCGCCTAAATGAAAAAGTTGCTGAATATCATTAGGTGCAGCAAAACATCTGGATTGCTAGGATAAATGAGGGAAAGCTGGTTATTTTTGCTGCGCGGCTAGTTTGGCGTTTAGTCGCAACAATGGCGCAAAAATGGTGTGCCAGAATGAAAAGGCGCAAAAACAACAGAACGAGTGATATATGTGGCCCATACTTCCCTAAGGTTGTTCAGAGGTGTCATAGAGAATTGGTAGGGTGTCCAAAAACCTGCAGAAACATTTTTTCTTAGGTGCATAACCAAGTATCTGTTTTAGTTCAAGAACCTGATAAAGTAGCTAGAGCACAGGACCTGCACCCAGGTGATGAGATGGTCCTGATGTGACTCACCTGAAGAGTCTTTTGAAGGGTCATTCCAAGTACCTGTGACATATCAATGTGCAGAAACTACAACGAGACTGCGACAGCTGAAGAAGAAGAGTGCAGGACCCAGAGACTGCGGAACATGAACCTGTGTATCTCGATGCTGCTATGGACATTGTTACTCTTACCACTTGCAGCATTATGGGGAAAGATTGTGATCATAATGGGGCAGATTAACTTACCCGGTCCGTTTGCGATCCAGCGGCGCGTTCTCTGCGGTGGATTCGGGTCCGGCCGGGATTCATTAAGGTAGTTCCTCCTACATCCACCAGCTGGCGTTGCTGCGCTGAAGAGCATCGGAACGCACTCAAGTACACCGGCCTATTCCTGGTGAAGGTAAGTGCAAGCTCCCCGACAGTTTTTGTTTTTTAAATGCGGCGATTTTTCCGAATCCGTTGGGTTTTCGTTCGGCAACGCCCCCGATTTCCGTTGCGCGCATGCCAGCGCCGATGCGCCTAAATGCGATCTCGTGCGCCAAAAACCCTGGGCAATTCAGGGAAAATCGGCGCAAATCGTAAATATTCGGGTAACACGTTGGGAAAACGCGAATCGGGCCCTTAGTAAATGGCCTCCAATGCCCTTTACTGTGGATTTACATGAATTGTGTTGTGATGTAATGTTCAGGATGCTCAGGAGGGAAGCAGGTGAAGTGGTTAGATAAGTCCTGGATGTGTGATTAGCATATGTCAATGTACCACCTGAGCAGTACCTGAAATTATTCACAAAAGGGGGAATTGTGAGGGAATAGAATCCATTTTCTATTGTGTTCTCCCTCTATGGGGGTCATTTACTAAGGGCCCGATTCACGTTTTCCCGACGTGTTACCCGAATATTTCCGATTTGCGCCGATTGTACCTGAATTGCCCCGGGATTTTGGTGCACGCAATCGGATTGTGGTGCATCAGCGCCGGCATGCGCGCAACGGAAATCGGGGGGCGTGGCCGAACAAAAACCCGATGTATTCGGAAAAACCGCCGCATTTAAAAACCGAAAATGTGTCGCTTGGGAAGCGCTTACCTTCACCTGGTCCAGCTCGGTGTATTCCGGCGCGTTGAGATGATTTTCAGCGCAGCAGCGCCACCTGGTGGACGGCGGAGGAACTGCCTTCATAAATCCCGTCCGGACCCGAATCCTGTGCAGAGAACGCGCCGCTGGATCGCGAATGGGCTGGGTAAGTAAATCTGCCCCTATGTGTCTATGTTGGCTCTATTGATAGAAAAGACCCCTATGCATAGTACCATCCCCCGTGCACACAGATCATTTTACACTGATATATCCTGTTCAAGGCAATTGGAATGGTCAGCATGCTCAGTAAGTTTCTTTGTCCCAAGAACCTATAAAAACTGTCTGCTACCTAAATAAATGGGAATTCTCTCAAACATGTGAAGGTCTGAGTGGTTCACCGAGCAGCTCGTACGATACAATGATCTGGACCCACATCACATCAGAGATAAGAGATATTTCCCTAACAAATTTTCTCTAACAATAGATAGGAGATAGATATATATATGAGATAGAGAGATAGGAGATAGATAGGAGATATATATATATAGATAGGAGATAGATATATAGGGCCACATGTATCACTCGTTTTTTCTGTTGTTTTTGCGCCTTTTCATTCAGGCGCACCGTTTTTGCGCCATTTTTGCAACTAAACGCCAAACAAGCCGCGCAGCAAAAGTAACCAGCTTTCCCTCATCTATCTTACCAATCCAGATGTTTTGCTGCGCCTAATGATATTCATCACTTGCAACGTTTTCATTTAGGCGCAAAAACAGGTGCAAAAACACTCCAGCCGGAAGGTGGCGTTAACTGAGAAGAAAGCACTGAGCCGCTTTGCAGAACAGCTAATTTCTAGCAGCAAACCTCAGCCAGACACTAGAATATATAATACAGACATTACATACACTACAGACACTAGTACAGATAATACAGACATTACATACACTGCAGACACTAGTACAGATCATACAGACATTACATACACTGCAGACACTAGTACAGATAATACAGACATTACATACACTGCAGACACTAGTACAGATCATACAGACATTACATACACTGCAGACACTAGTACATATAATACAGACATTACATACACTGCAGACACTAGTACATATAATACAGACATTACATACACTGCAGACACTAGTACAGATCATACAGACATTACATACACTGCAGACACTAGTACAGATAATACAGACATTACATACACTGCAGACACTAGTACAGATAATACAGACATTACATACACTGCAGACACTAGTACAGATAATACAGACATTACATACACTGCAGACACTAGTACATATAATACAGACATTACATACACTGCAGACACTAGTACATATAATACAGACATTACATACACTGCAGACACTAGTACATATAATACAGACATTACATACTCTGCAGACACTAGTTCAGATAATACAGACATTACATACACTACAGACACTAGTACAGATAATGCAGACATTACATACACTGCAGACACTAGTACATATAATACAGACATTACATACTCTGCAGACACTAGTACAGATAATACAGACATTACATACACTGCAGACACTAGTACAGATCATACAGACATTACATACACTGCAGACACTAGTACAGATCATACAGACATTACATACACTGCAGACACTAGTACAGATCATACAGACATTACATACACTGCAGACACTAGTACAGATAATACAGACATTACATACACTGCAGACACTAGTACAGATCATACAGACATTACATACACTGCAGACACTAGTACAGATAGTACAGACATTACATACACTGCAGACACTAGTACAGATAATACAGACATTACATACACTGCAGACACTAGTACAGATAATACAGACATTACATACACTGCAGACACTAGTACAGATAATACAGACATTACATACACCGCAGACACTAGTACAGATAATACAGACATTAGATACACTGCAGACACTAGTACAGATCATACAGACATTACATACACTGCAGACACTAGTACAGATCATACAGACATTACATACACTGCAGACACTAGTACAGATCATACAGACATTACATACACTGCAGACACTAGTACAGGTAATACAGACATTACATACACTACAGACACTAGTACAGATAATACAGACATTACATACACTGCAGACACTAGTACAGATAATACAGACATTACATACACTGCAGACACTAGAATATATAATACAGACATTACATACAGTGCAGACACTAGTACAGATCATACAGACATTACATACACTGCAGACACTAGTGCAGATCATACAGACATTACATACACTGCAGACACTAGTACAGATAATACAGACATTACATACACTGCAGACACTAGTACAGATAATACAGACATTACTTACACTGCAGACACTAGAATATATAATACAGACATTACATACACTGCAGACACTAGTACAGATCATACAGACATTACATACACTGCAGACACCAGTACATATAATACAGACATTACATACACTGCAGACACTAGTACAGATAATACAGACATTACATACACTGCAGACACTAGTACAGATAATACATACATTACATACACTGCAGACACTAGTACAGATCATACAGACATTACATACACTGCAGACACTAGTACAGATCATACAGACATTACATACACTGCAGACACTAGAATATATAATACAGACATTACATACACTGCAGACACTAGTACAGATAATAGACACATTACATACACTGCAGACACTAGTACAGATCATACAGACATTACATACACTGCAGACACTAGTACAGATAATACAGACATTACATACATTGCAGACACTAGTACAGATAATACAGACATTACATACACTGCAGACACTAGTACAGATAATACAGACATTACATACACTGCAGACACTAGTACAGATCATACAGACATTACATACACTGCAGACACTAGTACAGATAATACAGACATTACATACACTGCAGACACTAGTACAGATAATAGACACATTACATACACTGCAGACACTAGTACAGATCATACAGACATTACATACACTGCAGATACTAGTACAGATAATACAGACATTACATACACTGCAGACACTAGTACAGATAATACAGACATTACATACACTGCAGACACTAGAATATATAATACAGACATTACATACACTGCAGACACTAGTACAGCTAATACAGACATTACATACACTGCAGACACTAGTACAGATAATACAGACATTACATACACTGCAGACACTAGTACAGATAATACAGACATTACATACACTGCAGACACTAGTACAGATCATACAGACATTACATACACTGCAGACACTAGTGCAGATCATACAGACATTACATACACTGCAGACACTAGTACAGATAATACAGACATTACATACACTGCAGACACTAGTACAGATCATACAGACATTACATACACTGCAGACACTAGTGCAGATCATACAGACATTACATACACTGCAGACACTAGTACAGATAATACAGACATTACATACACTGCAGACACTAGTACAGATAATACAGACATTACATACACTGCAGACACTAGTACAGATAATACAGACATTACATACACTGCAGACACTAGTACATATAATACAGACATTACATACACTGCAGACACTAGTACAGATAATACATACATTACATACACTGCAGACACTAGTACATATAATTCAGACATTACATACACTGCAGACACTAGTACAGATAATACAGACATTACATATACTGCAGACACTAGTACAGATAATGCAGACATTACATACACTGCAGACACTAGTACAGATCATACAGACATTACATACACTGCAGACACTAGTACAGATAATACAGACATTACATACACTACAGACACTAGAATATATAATACAGACATTACATACACTGCAGGCACTAGTACAGATAATACAGACATTACATACACTACAGACACTAGAATATATAATACAGACATTACATACACTGCAGACACTAGTACAGATAATAGACACATTACATACACTGCAGACACTAGAATATATAATACAGACATTACATACACTGCAGACACTAGTACAGATAATAGACACATTACATACACTGCAGACACTAGTACAGATCATACAGACATTACATACACTGCAGACACTAGTACAGATAATACAGACATTACATACACTGCAGACACTAGTACAGATAATACAGACATTACATACACTACAGACACTAGAACATATAATACACACATTACATACACTACAGACACTAGTACAGATAATACAGACATTACATACACTGCAGACACTAGTACAGATAATAGACACATTACATACACTGCAGACACTAGTACAGATAATAGACACATTACATACACTGCAGACACTAGTACAGATCATACAGACATTACATACACTGCAGATACTAGTACAGATAATACAGACATTACATACACTGCAGACACTAGTACCGATAATACAGACATTACATACACTGCAGACACTAGTACAGATCATACAGACATTACATACACTGCAGACACTAGTACAGATCATACAGACATTACATACACTGCAGACACTAGTACAGATAATACAGACATTACATACGCTGCAGACACTAGTACAGATAATACAGACATTACATACACTGCAGACACTAGTACAGATAATACAGACATTACATACACTGCAGACACTAGTACATATAATACAGACATTACATACACTGCAGACACTAGTACATATAATACAGACATTACATACACTGCAGACACTAGTACAGATAATACAGACATTACATACAGTGCAGACACTAGTACAGATAATACAGACATTACATACACTGCAGACACTAGTACAGATAATACAGACATTACATACACTGCAGACACTAGTACAGATAATAGACACATTACATACACTGCAGACACTAGTACAGATAATACAGACATTACATACACTGCAGACACTAGTACAGATCATACAGACATTACATACACTGCAGACACTAGTACAGATAATACAGACATTACACACACTGCAGACACTAGTACAGATAATACAGACACTACATACACTGCAGACACTAGTACAGATAATACAGACATTAGATACATTACAGACACTAGTACATATAATACAGACATTACATACACTGCAGACACTAGTACATATAATACAGACATTACATACACTGCAGACACTAGTACAGATCATACAGACATTACATACACTGCAGACACTAGTACAGATCATACAGACATTACATACACTGCAGACACTAGTACAGATAATACAGACATTACATACACTGCAGACACTAGTACAGATAATACAGACAATACATACACTGCAGACACTAGTACAGATAATACATACATTACATACACTGCAGACACTAGTACAGATCATACAGACATTACATACACTGCAGACACTAGTACAGATCATACAGACATTACATACACTGCAGACACTAGTACAGATAATACAGACATTACATACACTGCAGACAATAGTACAGATAATACAGACATTACATACACTGCAGATACTAGTACAGATAATACAGACATTACATACACTGCAGACACTAGTACAGATAATACAGACATTACATACACTGCAGACACTAGTACAGATCATACAGACATTACATACACTGCAGACACTAGTACAGATAATACAGACATTACATACACTGCAGACACTAGTACAGATAATACAGACATTACATACACTGCAGACACTAGTACAGATAATACAGACATTACATACACTGCAGACACTAGTACAGATCATACAGACATTACATACACTGCAGACACTAGTACAGATAATACAGACATTACATACACTGCAGACACTAGTACAGATAATACAGACATTACATACACTACAGACACTAGTACAGATAATACAGACATTACATACACTGCAGACACTAGTACAGATAATACAGACATTACATACACTGCAGACACTAGTACAGATAATACAGACATTACATACACTGCAGACACTAGTACAGATAATACAGACATTACATACACTGCAGACACTAGTACATATAATACAGACATTACATACACTGCAGACACTAGTACATATAATACAGACATTACATACACTGCAGACACTAGTACAGATAATACATACATTACATACACTGCAGACACTAGTACAGATCATACAGACATTACATACACTGCAGACACTAGTACAGATAATACAGACATTACATACACTGCAGACACTAGTACAGATAATACAGACATTACATACACTGCAGACACTAGTACAGATAATACAGACATTACATACACTGCAGACACTAGTACATAAAATACAGACATTACATACACTGCAGACACTAGTTCATATAATACAGACATTACATACACTACAAACACTAGTACAGATAATACAGACATTACATACACTAGTACAGATAATACAGACATTACATACACTGCAGACACTAGTACAGATAATACAGACATTACATACACTGCAGACACTAGTACAGATAATACAGACATTACATACACTGCAGACACTAGTACAGATAATACATACACTACATACACTACAGACACTAGTACAGATAATACAGACATTACATACACTGCAGACACTAGTACAGATAATACAGACATTACATACACTGCAGACACTAGTACAGATAATACAGACATTACATACACTGCAGACACTAGTACAGATAATACATACATTACATACACTGCAGACACTAGTACAGATAATACAGACATTACATACACTGCAGACACTAGTACAGATAATACAGACATTACATACACTGCAGACACTAGTACAGATAATACAGACATTACATACACTGCAGACACTAGTACATATAATACAGACATTACATACACTGCAGACACTAGTACAGATAATACAGACATTACATACACTGCAGACACTAGTACAGATCATACAGACATTACATACACTGCAGACACTAGTACATATAATACAGACATTACATACACTGCAGACACTAGTACAGATAATACAGACATTACATACACTGCAGACACTAGTACATATAATACAGACATTACATACACTGCAGACACTAGTACATATAATACAGACATTACATACACTACAGACACTAGTACAGATAATACAGACATTACATACACTAGTACAGATAATACAGACATTACATACACTGCAGACACTAGTACAGATAATACAGACATTACATACACTGCAGACACTAGTACAGATAATACAGACATTACATACACTGCAGACACTAGTACAGATAATACAGACATTACATACACTGCAGACACTAGTACAGATAATACATACACTACATACACTACAGACACTAGTACAGATAATACAGACATTACATACACTGCAGACACTAGTACAGATAATACAGACATTACATACACTGCAGACACTAGTACAGATAATACAGACATTACATACACTGCAGACACTAGTACAGATCATACAGACATTACATACACTGCAGACACTAGTACAGATAATACAGACATTACATACACTGCAGACACTAGTACAGATAATACAGACATTAGATACACTACAGACACTAGTACAGATAATACAGACATTAGATACACTGCAGACACTAGTACAGATAATACACACATTACATACACTGCAGACACTAGTACAGATAATACACACATTACATACACTGCAGACACTAGTACAGATAATACAGACATTAGATGCTCTGCAGACACTAGTACAGATCATACAGACATTAGCTACTCTGCAGACAGGAGCTGCAGACACTAGAACAGATAATACACACATTACATACACTGCAGACAGTAGTACAGATAATACAGACATTAGATGCTCTGCAGACACTAGTACAGATCATACAGACATTAGATACTCTGCAGACAGGAGCTGCAGACTCTATTTACAGTTCATCACCTTCTGTTTACAAAACATTCTGCAAAACCCTGAGCTAACAGCAAGAGAGAAAAGAACTTTGCAGAAGTTTGCAGAATGTTGCAAATACTACATACAAGTGTCCCCCATGTTCTGCATATTCTGCACGGTATCTGAGGGGGGTACTTTGCAGAATTACAGGGGTGCAGCAGGAGACCAGCACTGGGGGATCCCCTCCAGGAGAAGCCACTGCTGAGGAGATCACTGGGTGCTGGGTGTCACACACCTGGGTGCTGCTGTGAGTGTTATCTTCATTCTGGGATGTGGGAGAAGCAGGGAGGAGCTTGTAGCAGGATCACATGTAAGTGCCCGAATCTAACATTACGTCTTAACTGCGCCAAAATTGCGCCTAAACTGAGTTAAAGTAAAGTGATTAATAAGAGGCAGGAAATTAACTTATCACAGATGGTTGTAGCTTGTGATAATTCTGGCAAAACAGTGCGCCCGAATTTAGGCGCAACTACTACACTTAGGCGCACAAAAGTGATAAATGTGGCCCATAGAGATATATAGATAGATATGAGATAGAGAGATAGGAGATAGATAGATAGGAAATAGATAGATAAATAGGTAGATGTGAGATAGATAGATAGATAAATAGATAGTTAGGAGATAGACAGATAGATAGGAGATAGATGGATAGATAGGAGATAGATAGATAGTTAGATAGATGGATAGATAGGAGATAGATAGATAGATAGATAGTTGGATAGAAGATAGATAGATATATAGATAGATAGATAGATAGATAGGAGATAGATAGATAGGAGATAGATAGATAGATAGATAGGAGATAGATAGATAGGAGATAGATAGATAGATAGATAGATAGATAGATAGATAGATAGATAGGAGATAGATAGGAGATAGATAGATAGGAAATAGATAGATAAATAGGTAGATGTGAGATAGATAGATGGATAGATAAATAGATAGTTAGGAGATAGATAGATAGATAGATAGATAGTTAGATAGATAGATGGATAGATAGGAGATAGATAGATAGATAGTTAGTTAGTTAGATAGAAGATAGATAGATATATAGATAGATAGGAGATAGATAGATAGAAGATAGTTAGATAGGAGATAGATAGATAGATAGATAGGAGATATATAGATAGATAGATAGATATATAGATAGATAGGAGATAGATAGATAGGAGATAGATAGGAGATAGATAGATAGGAAATAGATAGATAAATAGGTAGATGTGAGATAGATAGATGGATAGATAAATAGATAGTTAGGAGATAGATAGATAGATAGATAGAAGATAGATAGAAGATAGATAGATAGATGGAAGATAGATAGATAGGAGATAGATAGATAGATATATAGATAGGAGATAGATAGATAGATAGATAGATAGAAAGGAGATAGACAGATAGGTAGAAGATAGATAGGAGATATATAGATAGATAAATAGATAGGAGATAGATAGATGGATAGATAGATAGATAGGAAATAGATAGATATGAGATAGATAGATAGATAGATAGATAGATAGATAGTTAGTTAGATAGATAGGAGATAGATAGATAGGAGATAGATAAATAGGAAATAGATAGATATGAGATAGATAGATAGATAGTTAGATAGATAGATAGATGGATAGATAGGAGATAGATAGATAGATAGATAGGAGATAGATAGATAGATAGTTAGATAGATAGATAGATAGATAGATGGATAGATAGGAGATAGATAGATAGATGGATAGATAGGAGATAGATAGATAGATAGATAGATAGGAGATAGATAGATAGATAGATAGATAGATAGATGGATAGATAGGAGATAGATAGATAGATGGATAGATAGATAGATAGGAAATAGATAGATATGAGATAGATAGATAGATAGTTAGATAGGAGATAGATAGATCGATAGATAGGAGATAGATAAATAGGAAATAGATAGATAGATAGGAGATAGATAGATAGATGGATAGATAGGAGATAGATAGATAGATAGATAGGAGATAGATAGATAGATGGATAGATAGGAGATAGATAGATAGATAGATAGATAGATAGGAGATAGATAGATAGATAGATAGATAGATGGAAGATAGATAGATAGGAGATAGATAGATAGATAGATAGATAGATAGATAGGAGATAGATAGATAGATAGATAGATAGATAGATAGATAGATAGATAGATGGAAGATAGATAGATAGGAGATAGATAGATAGATAGATAGATAGGAGATAGATAGATAGATAGATAGATAGATAGATAGATAGATAGATAGATGGAAGATAGATAGATAGGAGATAGATAGATAGATAGATAGATAGGAGATAGATAGATAGGAGATAGGAGATAGATAGATAGATAGGAGATAGATAGATAGATAGATAGATGGATAGATAGATAGGAGATAGATAGATAGATAGATAGATAGATAGATAGATAGGAGATAGATAGATAGATAGATAGATAGGAGATAGATAGATAGATAGGAGATAGATAGATAGGAGATAGATAGGAGATAGATAGATAGGAGATAGATAGATAGATAGGAGATAGATAGATAGATAGATAGATAGGAGATAGATAGATAGATAGATAGGAGATAGATAGGAGATAGATAGGAGATAGGAGATAGATAGATAGGAGATAGATAGATAGGAGATAGATAGGAGATAGGAGATAGGAGATAGATAGGAGATAGATAGATAGATAGATAGATAGATAGGAGATAGATAGGAGATAGGAGATAGATAGGAGATAGATAGATAGATAGATAGATAGATAGATAGATAGATAGATAGATAGATAGACAAAAGAAAATAAGCAGCACTCCAAGACTTGATTCGTCAAAGTGAAAAAAGGTGTTGGTCTTTATTCCATGTTTTTGGAGTACAAAACAATGTACAGAAGCAACGTTTCGGCTATAGATAGCCTTTGTCAAGCCTATCTATAGCCGAAACGTTGCTTCTGTACATTGTTTTGTACTCCAAAAACATGGAATAAAGACCAACACCTTTTTTCACTTTGACGAATCAAGTCTTGGAGTGCTGCTTATTTTCTTTTGTCTATTTGAAGGACCTGAAGCCCGGTCTCATTGAGCTTGCACCCGAATTACTTCTCCTCACAATATGAGTGTGCTGTTTTGAACTTTCTTGAAGTAGATAGATAGATAGATAGATAGGAGATAGATAGATAGGAGATAGATAGATAGATAGATAGATAGGAGATAGATAGATAGATAGATAGGAGATAGATAGATAGATAGATAGATGGAAGATAGATAGATAGGAGATAGATAGATAGATAGATAGATAGATAGATAGGAGATAGATAGATAGATAGATAGATAGATAGATAGATAGATAGATGGAAGATAGATAGATAGATAGATAGGAGATAGATAGATAGATAGATAGATAGATAGATAGATAGATAGATAGATAGATAGGAGATAGATAGATAGGAGATAGGAGATAGATAGATAGATAGGAGATAGATAGATAGATAGATGGATAGATAGATAGGAGATAGATAGATAGATAGATAGATAGATAGGAGATAGATAGATAGATAGATAGATAGGAGATAGATAGATAGATAGATATATAGGAGATAGATAGATAGGAGATAGATAGATAGATAGATAGATAGGAGATAGATAGATAGATAGATAGGAGATAGATAGATAGATAGATAGGAGATAGATAGATAGATAGGAGATAGATAGATAGATAGATAGATAGATAGATAGATAGATAGATAGGAGATAGATAGGAGATAGATAGGAGATAGGAGATAGATAGGAGATAGATAGATAGGAGATAGATAGGAGATAGATAGGAGATAGGAGATAGATAGGAGATAGATAGATAGATAGATAGGAGATAGATAGGAGATAGGAGATAGATAGATAGATAGATAGATAGGAGATAGATAGATAGGAGATAGATAGATAGATAGATAGGAGATAGATAGATAGGAGATAGATAGATAGATTGATTGGGCATGGCTGTAGATATCTATGTTCCTCTCTTGGAAGATCTCACCTGTCCTGGCAGCAGAGAGTCCTCCAGGTTGTGCAGTCTCTTCTTTATAAGCGGCTGGGGGTGCAGGTGTGTCCTCTGCCGCTGCTGTGCCTGATCTGACATGAAGTTTTGTTGCGGTAATTGTTGCAGTGATACTCACGCTCATTTCATGGAGTCATAACTCTTCTCATGATCACTTTCCTGTAGCTTCAGATTAAAGTGCGACTCTCCATAATTATCCATCACAGTTTATGAGACTCTTAAAGTTGTCTTTGATTTTGAACAATGGGATGATGCGAGATCGGGTGTTTTATTGTCACGAAACCAGAACCCACCTCCAGCGTGACTGCGCTCTTCTCCTCTGCCCAGGAGTCTCCTCTTTGTTCCCCTTAGCTATCATGTGTCGCCCCTGACCTCCTATTTCAGTGATGGCGAACCTTTTAGCGGCCGAGTGCCCAAAAAGACACACAAAACCCCCCTTATTTATTGCAAGGTGCCAACAAAAAATTAAAGCAGTAACTTACTGCTCCCTGTTCTTCAACAATCATATCGGTCTCCTGAGGACAGCAACACAGTAGAAAGATGGAAAATTTGCATCATTTTAGCTTCTTTCCAGTGTCCCTCTGTACACAGAGAATCATGGGGCCAGCAGGAGGTCCTCCAAAGATAATTCAGTCCTGTCTATTCATTCTCCCTCTTCCTACAGTCCCAAGTAGTGAAATAAGTATCAAAATATGACTGAAAGCCGCATCTTTTAAGTTTCCGTTACTTCATTTAGTCCATCAGCCTTTAAGGTTTTTAATTTATAAATCCAGTAGATCTCCCTTCTTTTTAGGGTTTCGAATCTACTGGACGTGTCTTCCGTTATGTAATCTGTAGGAGTAATATTACACTTTCCTTCTTTTTTGTGTTTTATTTCCATGACTTATGTTAGTCTACAATGTAGGGGTTGTGTTGTTCTACCTACGTATTGTATTCCACACTGACGTCCAATGAGATATATCATGAATCGTGACTGGCAATTCATGTTTGCTTTAATCTGGAATGTTTCTCCCGTAGATTTTGAGTAAAAATCAGAATTGTGGTTGATTGTTGCACTTGGACCCTCTCTGGTTACTCGTCCCGGTCCCTGAATGGGTGATCCTTTTATGCTGTTTAGGGACACTGGGGGCTAGCCGCTGTTTTAAGGTTTATGCCCTCCTGTATGTGAATTGTGGATTCTTTGAAATGTTTTTTTCCTAAGTAAGGGTCATTTAGAAGACTACGCCAGTGTTTTTTAATTATGGCTTCTATTTCTTTGTGGTTAGTGGTAAATTTGGTGTTGAATCTCGTGTTATTATTGTCGTTCTTCCTGTCTTCCTTTTGGTCAGTTGTAGACATTCCTGCTGGCTGCACTGGCACGCTTTTTGTTTGGCATTGTTAATAATTCCCTTTGGATATTTTTCTCTGTAAATCTATTTTTAGTAATTTTAGCTAGTCTTTCATGTGAGGCTCTATCTGTGCAGTTCTTCCTGATTCGCAGGAACTGACTATAAGGAATTGTTAACAATGCCAAACAAAAAGCGGCTAGTGGCATATGACATCTACAACAAGGAAAGGTAACTAAACACCTCACGTGATGCATTGGAACTCAATAGGGATCACATGATCGGAAAAGAGATAATAAAAGAATAACAAGGATACAATGACAGAGAAACTGAGCTAAGAGATACTAGAAGTCACCGTAACATACAATATCCAAAAACGGATATGGAGTGTGGATCATACGAAAAAGGGACTGTCTCCCAGCCAGTAGGCCAAATAAAGAAGCATCGGTATACCTACCGTATCAAACAATAGAGGTAAAAAAACAAAACAAAAAGAGTATAGAACAAAAAGAACATTGGTAATGAATGCCTGCAAAGAGGAACTGTAGTTGCTGTACTGGCAGAGGTGGTAGGAGATGGCTAAAGCCGCCAAGTAGTGAGAAATGGAAGTGTAGAGGGCAACGATATCGCATGTTAACCAACCATATTCAGGTTTCTTTAGTAAGTGACTGAATGCTAGAGACAACATGGGTGTTTTATCATTATTTTTTTTTGTCTATGCTTGCTGTTGTTTTGGCACTGTTTTAATACAAATGCTGTTTTGCAACTTTCCATTTTACCAAATGAACATAGGACAATATACAAAAAAAGATCAAAAAGCGATCCTGGAAACTACAGACCTGTGAGTCTAACTACTGTGGTGGGGAAAATATTTGAGGAGTTTGTTAGAGATGCTATCCTGGAGTATCTCACTCTGCACAACCTTATAACCCAGCATCAGCATGGGTTTATGAGAGATCGGTCCTTTCAGACTAATCTGATTGGTTTCTACGAGAAAGTAAGTTCCAGACTGGATCTGGGGGACGCTGTGGATGTTGTATATCTGGACTTAGTGATAGAAAACAGAGGGTCGTCATTAATGGCACATTCTTTAATTAGGTTGACGTTACCAGTGGAGGCCACAGGGGTCAGTATTGGGGCCACTTCTTTTTAATATTTTTATTAATGACCTTGTAGTGGGTTTACACAGTCAAGTTTCAATATTTGTCGATGATACTAAGCTGTGTAAAGTAATAAATACTGAGGTCGATAGTTTAGCATTGCAGAGAGATTTGTGGAAGCTTGAGGAGTGGGCAGAGAAATGGTTGAGGTTTAATGTAGATAAATGTAAAGTTATGCACTTGGGCCATGGAAACAAAGAGTACAATTATGTTCTAAACAGTCAATTACTTAGAAAAACTGGAGCTGAAAAGGACTTTGGGGGGTATTGGTGGATGTTAAACATAGGGTGAGGGTTAATTTTTGTGACCAGAGCCAGGTGGCTGCAGCTAAAGCAAATAAAATCATGGGATGTATCAAGAGAGGAATAGATTCTCATGATAAAGACATAGGGGGCATTAATCATAGTCTGTTAGATTGTTTTGAGCGTTTTTTGCGCAAAAATCGTTAATTTGACGCATCTCGTTAATTTGGCGCATTTTCTGGCGCACGGCAAAGCTCGGCACTTAGTGGTTTTGAGTCCCTGCGCCTTATCTGACATAGTGAGTGCGTCCTATACAGATGTTTGCCCGTGATCTATCACAAATTTGCACCTAAAAAGGTGCAAAATAGGCGCAAAAATGCACCTACTTCCAACAAAAATCACTTTACATTACTAAAAACATAAATTTTAGGTTCCAAAAAGAAAAATTAACCCTCTATGAACATGGAAAATACTTCGGAGCAGTTTTAAAATGTAAAATTTCTCCAGTAACGATTTTCTATGGGATCATCTCTGTGAGTGATTATTGTCTTATTGTACAGATCTGAGAATATTATCAGACTCTGTTTCCTGTACATTATAATAAAAAACGAAAAGACTCATTTCAGCAAGAATTTTGTTTTTTACATCTCTGTAACTTTTAGTCCCTGCAGTTACATCACAATGATAGTTTTTTTGTGCAGAGATGAAGCCCTGAACGTTCTGTCATCTTTTCTAAGTCTCCTTTTATTATTGTTCACAAATGAGATCTAACAATTTGAGACAAATTTGGCGCAAATGAATCGGACATGAGGCAATTCCAAAACGAATTTACTAAGCCAGAACTAGATCCATCATAGATCAGGAGCCAAAAAGAAGAATAAACCAGGCACAAAAATAGACGAACCTGAGACCCCCTATAATTAATGTCCCTCATAGTTTTGCCCTCATACAAATCCTGGTCATCTTCAACGCCTAGATGAGAGGTGGTTCTACCATCACCATAGACAGGGGGCATCCTCTACACCTAGAGGAGAGGAGGTTCTACCATCACCATAGACAGGGGACATCCTCTACACCTAGAGGAGAGGAGGTTCTACTATCACCATAGACAGGGGGCATCCTCTACACCTAGAGGAGAGGAGGTTCTACCATCACCATAGACAGGGGGCATCCTCTACACCTATAGGAGAGGAGGTTCTACCATCACCATAGACAGGGGGAATCCTCTATACCTAGAGGAGAGGAGGTTCTACCATCACCATAGACAGGGGGCATCCTCTACACCTAGAGGAGAGGAGGTTCTACCATCACCATAGACAGGGGACATCCTCTACACCTAGAGGAGAGGAGGTTCTACCATCACCATAGACAGGGGACATCCTATACACCTACAGGAGAGGAGGTACTACCATCACCATAGACAGGGGGCATCCTCTACACCTAGAGGAGATGAGGTTCTACCATCACCATAGACAGGGGACATCCTCTACACCTAGAGGAGAGGAGGTTCTACCATCACCATAGACAGGGTCATCCTCTACACCTGGAGGAGAGGAGGTTCTACCATCACCATAGACAGGGGCATTCTCTACACCTAGAGGAGAGGAGGTTCTACCATCAGCATAAACAGGGGGATCCTCTACACCTAAAGGAGAGGTGGATCTACCATCACCATAGACAGGGGACATCCTATACACCTAGAGGAGAGGAGGCTCTACCATCACCATAGATAAGGGGCATCCTCTACACCTAGAGGAGAGGAGGTACTACCATCACCATAGACAAGGGGCATGCTGTACACCTAGAAGAGAAGAGATACTACCATCACCATAGACAAGGGGCATCCTCTACACCTAGAGGAGAGGAGGTACTACCATTACCATAGACAATGGGCATGCTCTACGCATAGAGGAGAGGGGATTCTATCATCACCATAGACAGGGGGCAACCTCTACACCTGGAGGTGAGTAGGTTCTATCATCATCATAGACAGGGGGCATCCTATACACCTAGAGGAGAGGAGGTTCTATCATCATCATAGACAAGAGGCATCCTCTACACCTAAAGGAGAGGAGGTTCTACCATCACCATAGACAGGGGACATCCTCTACACCTAGAGGAGAGGAGGTTCTACCATCACCATAGACTGGGGGCATCCTCTACACCTAGAGGAGAGGAGGTTCTATCATCACCATAGACAGGGGACATCCTCTACACCTAGAGGAGAGGAGGTTCTACCATCACCATAGATAAGGGGCATCCTCTACACCTAGAGGAGAGGAGGTACTACCATCACCATAGACAAGGGGCATGCTCTACACCTAGAGGAGAGGAGGTTCTACCATCACCATAGACAAGGGGCATGCTCTACACCTAGAGGAGAGGGGATTCTATCATCACCATAGACAGGAGGCATCCTCTACACCTGGAGCAGAGAAGGTTCTATCATCATCATAGACAGGGGCATCCTCTACACCTAGAGGAGAGGAGGTTCTATCAACTTCATACACAGGAGGAATCCTCTACACCTAGAGGAGAGGAGGTTCTACCATCACCATAGACAAGGCAGATCCTCTACACCTAGAGGAGAGGAGGTTCTACCATCACTATAGACAGGGGGCATCCTATACACCTAGAGGAGAGGAGGTTCTACCATCACCATAGACAGGGGACATCCTCTACACGTAGAGGAGAGGAGGTTCTACCATCACCATAGACAGGGGGCATCCTCTACACTTAGAGGAGAGGAGGTTCTACCATCACCATAGACATGGGGAATCCTCTACACCTGAAGGAGAGGAGGTTCTACCATCACCATAGACGGGGGCATCCTCTACACCTAGAGGAGAGGAGGTTCTACCATCACCACAGACAGGGGGCATCCTCTATACCTAGAAGAGAGGAGGTTCTACCATCACCATAGACAGGGGGAATCCTCTATACCTAGAGGAGAGGAGGTTCTACCATCACCATAGACAGGGGACATCCTATACACCTAGAGGAGAGGAGGTTCTACTATCACCATAGACAGGGGGCATCCTCTACACCTGGAGGAGAGAAGGTTCTATCATCATCATAGACAGGGGGCATCCTATACACCTAGAGGAGAGGAGGTTCTATCATCATCATAGACAGGAGACATCCTCTACACCTAAAGGAGAGGAGGTTCTACCATCACCATATACAGGGGGCATCCTCTACACCTAGAGGAGAGGAGGTTCTGCCATCACCATAGACAGGGGGATCCTCTACACCTAGAGGAGAGGAGGTTCTACCATCACCATAGACAGGGGGCATCCTCCACACCTGGAGGAGAGAAGGTTCTATCATCATCATAGACAGGGGGCATCCTATACACCTAAAGGAGAGGAGGTTCTATCATCATCATGGACAGGAGGCATCCTCTACACCTAGAGGAGAGGAGGTTCTACCATCACCATAGACAGGGGACATCCTCTACACCTAGAGGAGAGGAGGTTCTACCATCACCATAGACAGGAAGCATCCTCTACACCTAGAGAAGAGGGGGTTCTACCATCACCATAGACAGGGGACATCCTCTACACCTAGAGGAGAGGAGGTTCTACCATCACCATAGACAGGGGGCATCATCTACACTTAGAGGAGAGAAGGTTCTACCATCACCATAGACATGGGGAATCCTCTACACCTAGAGGAGAGGAGGTTCTGCCATCACCATAGACGGGGGCATCCTCTACACCTAGAGGAGAGGAGGTATTACTATCACCATAGACAGGGGGCATCCTCTACACCTAGAGGAGATGAGGTTCTACCATCACCATAGACAGGGGACATCCTATACAACTAAAGGAGAGGAGGTTCTACCATCACCACAGACAGGGGGCATCCTCTATACCTAGAAGAGAGGAGGTTCTACCATCACCATAGACAGGGGGAATCCTCTATACCTAGAGGAGAGGAGGTTCTACCATCACCATAGACAGGGGACATCCTATACACCTAGAGGAGAGGAGGTTCTACTATCACCATAGACAGGGGGCATCCTCTACACCTGGAGGAGAGAAGGTTCTATCATCATCATAGACAGGGGGCATCCTATACACCTAGAGGAGAGGAGGTTCTATCATCATCATAGACAGGAGACATCCTCTACACCTAAAGGAGAGGAGGTTCTACCATCACCATAGACAGGGGGCATCCTCTACACCTGGAGGAGAGAAGGTTCTATCATCATCATAGACAGGGGGCATCCTATACACCTAGAGGAGAGGAGGTTCTATCATCATCATAGACAGGAGACATCCTCTACACCTAAAGGAGAGGAGGTTCTACCATCACCATAGACAGGGGGCATCCTCTACACCTGGAGGAGAGAAGGTTCTATCATCATCATAGACAGGGGGCATCCTATACACCTAAAGGAGAGGAGGTTCTATCATCATCATGGACAGGAGGCATCCTCTACACCTAGAGGAGAGGAGGTTCTACCATCACCATAGACAGGGGACATCCTCTACACCTAGAGGAGAGGAGGTTCTACCATCACCATAGACAGGGGGAATCCTCTATACCTAGAGGAGAGGAGGTTCTACCATCACCATAGACAGGGGGAATCCTCTATACCTAGAGGAGAGGAGGTTCTACCATTACCATAGACAGGAGACATCCTATACACCTAGAGGAGAGGAGGTTCTACTATCACCATAGACAGGGGGCATCCTCTACACCTAGAGGAGATGAGGTTCTACCATCACCATAGACAGGGGACATCCTATACACCTAAAGGAGAGGAGGTACTACCATCACCACAGACGAGGGGGGCCTTTACACCTAGAGGAGAGGAGGTTCTACTATCACCATAGACAGGGGGCATCCTCTACACCTAGAGGAGAGGAGGTTCTACCATCACCATAGACAGGGGACATCCTATACACCTACAGGAGAGGAGGTACTACCATCACCATAGACAGGGGGCATCCTCTACACCTAGAGGAGAGGAGGTTCTACCATCACCATAGACAGGGGGCATCCTCTACACCTAGAGGAGAGGAGGCTCTACCATCACCATAGACAGGGGCATTCTCTACACCTAGAGGAGAGGAGGTTCTACCATCAGCATAAACAGGGGGATCCTCTACACCTAAAGGAGAGGTGGATCTACCATCACCATAGACAGGGGACATCCTATACACCTAGAGGAGAGGAGGCTCTACCATCACCATAGATAAGGGGCATCCTCTACACCTAGAGGAGAGGAGGTACTACCATCACCATAGACAAGGGGCATGCTGTACACCTAGAAGAGAAGAGATACTACCATCACCATAGACAAGGGGCATCCTCTACACATAGAGGAGAGGGGATTCTATCATCACCATAGACAGGGGGCAACCTCTACACCTGGAGGTGAGTAGGTTCTATCATCATCATAGACAGGGGGCATCCTATACACCTAGAGGAGAGGAGGTTCTATCATCATCATAGACAAGAGGCATCCTCTACACCTAGAGGAGAGGAGGTTCTACCATCACCATAGACAGGGGACATCCTCTACACCTAGAGGAGAGGAGGTTCTACCATCACCATAGACTGGGAGCATCCTCTACACCTAGAGGAGAGGAGGTTCTATCATCACCATAGACAGGGGACATCCTCTACATCTAGAGGAGAGGAGGTTCTACCATCACCATAGACAGGGGGCATCCTCTACACCTAGAGGAGAGGAGGTTCTACCATCACTATAGACAGGGGGCATCCTATACACCTAGATGAAAGGAGGTTCTACCTTCACCATAGACAGGGGGCATCCTATACACCTAGAGGAGAGGAGGTTCTACCATCACCATAGATAAGGGGCATCCTCTACACCTAGAGGAGAGGAGGTACTACCATCACCATAGACAAGGGGCATGCTCTACACCTAGAGGAGAGGAGGTTCTACCATCACCATAGACAAGGGGCATGCTCTACACCTAGAGGAGAGGGGATTCTATCATCACCATAGACAGGAGGCATCCTCTACACCTGGAGCAGAGAAGGTTCTATCATCATCATAGACAGGGGCATCCTCTACACCTAGAGGAGAGGAGGTTCTATCAACTTCATAGACAGGAGGAATCCTCTACACCTAGAGGAGAGGAGGTTCTACCATCACCATAGACAAGGCAGATCCTCTACACCTAGAGGAGAGGAGGTTCTACCATCACTATAGACAGGGGGCATCCTATACACCTAGAGGAGGGGAGGTTCTACCATCACCATAGACAGGGGACATCCTCTACACGTAGAGGAGAGGAGGTTCTACCATCACCATAGACAGGGGGCATCCTCTACACTTAGAGGAGAGGAGGTTCTACCATCACCATAGACATGGGGAATCCTCTACACCGGAAGGAGAGGAGGTTCTACCATCACCATAGACGGGGGCATCCTCTACACCTAGAGGAGAGGAGGTTCTACCATCACCACAGACAGGGGGCATCCTCTATACCTAGAAGAGAGGAGGTTCTACCATCACCATAGACAGGGGGAATCCTCTATACCTAGAGGAGAGGAGGTTCTACCATCACCATAGACAGGGGACATCCTATACACCTAGAGGAGAGGAGGTTCTACTATCACCATAGACAGGGGGCATCCTCTACACCTGGAGGAGAGAAGGTTCTATCATCATCATAGACAGGGGGCATCCTCTACACCTAAAGGAGAGGAGGTTCTACCATCACCATAGACAGGGGGCATCCTCTACACCTAGAGGAGAGGAGGTTCTGCCATCACCATAGACAGGGGGATCCTCTACACCTAGAGGAGAGGAGGTTCTACCATCACCATAGACAGGGGGCATCCTCCACACCTGGAGGAGAGAAGGTTCTACCATCACCATAGACAGGGGACATCCTCTACACCTAGAGGAGAGGAGGTTCTACCATCACCATAGACAGGGGGCATCCTCTACACTTAGAGGAGAGAAGGTTCTACCATCACCATAGACATGGGGAATCCTCTACACCTAGAGGAGAGGAGGTTCTGCCATCACCATAGACGGGGGCATCCTCTACACCTAGAGGAGAGGAGGTATTACTATCACCATAGACAGGGGGCATCCTCTATACCTAGAAGAGAGGAGGTTCTACCATCACCATAGACAGGGGACATCCTCTACACCTAGAGGAGAGGAGGTTCTTCCATCACCATAGACAGGGGGCATCCTATACACCTAGAGGAGAGGAGGTTCTACCATCACCATAGACAGGGGCATCCTGTACACCTAGAGGAGAGGAGGTTCTATCATCACCATAGACAGGGGGCATACTCTACACCTAGAGGAGAGGAGGTTCTACCATCACCATAGACAGGGAGCATCCTCTACACCTAGAGGAGAGGAGGTTCTACCATCACCATAGACAGGGGCATCCTCTACACCTAGAGGAGAGGAGGTTCTACCATTACCATAGACAGGGAGCATCCTCTACACCTAGAGGAGAGGAGGTCCTACCATCACCATAGACAGGGGCATCCTCTACACCTAGAGGAGAGGAGGTTCTACCATCACCATAGACAGGGGACATCCTCTACACCTGTAGGAGAGGTTCTACCATCACCATAGACAGGGGGCATTCTTTACACCTAGAGGAGAGGAGGTTCTATCATCACCATAGACAGGAGGCATCCTCTACACCTGGGGGAGAGAAGGTTCTATCATCATCATAGACAGGGGACATCCTCCACACCTAGAGGAGAGGAGGTTCTACCATCACCATAGACAGGGGGCATCCTCTACACCTAGAGGAGAGGAGGTTCTACCATCACCGTAGACAGGGGGCATCCTATACACCTAGAGGAGAGGAGGTTCTACCATCACAGTAGACAGGGGGCATCCTCTACACCTAGAGGAGAGGAGGATCTACCATCACCATAGACAGGGGGATCCTCTACACCTAGAGGAGAGGAGGTTCTATCATCACCATAGACAGGGGGCATCCTCTACACCTAGAGGAGAGGAGGTTCTACCATCACCATAGATAAGGGGCATCCTCTACACCTAGAGGAGAGGAGGTACTACCATCACCATGGACAAGGGGCATGCTCTACACCTAGAGGAGAGGAGGTACTACCATCACCATAGACAAGGCGCATGCTCTACACCTAGAGGAGAGGGGATTCTATCATCACCATAGACAGGAGGCATCCTCTACACCTAGAGGAGATGAGGTTCTACCATCACCATAGACAGGGGGCACCCTCTACACCTAGAGGAGAGGAGGATCTACCATCACCATATACAAGAGGCATCCTCTACACCTAGAGGAGAGGAGGTTCTACCATCATCATAGACAGGAGGCATCCTCTACACCTAGAGGAGAGGAGGTTCTACCATCACCATAGACAGGGGGGATCCTCTACACCTAGAGGAGAGGTGGATCTACCATCACCATAGACAGGGACATCCTCTACACCTAGAGGAGAGGAGGTTCTACCATCACCATAGACAGGGACATCCTCTACACCTAGAGGAGAGGAGGTTCTACCATCACCATAGACAGGGCAGATCCTCTACACCTAGAGGAGAGGAGGTTCTGCTATCACTATAGACAGGGGGCATCCTATACACCTAGAGGAGAGGAGGTACTACCATCACCATAGACAGGGGACATCCTCTACACCTAGAGGAGAGGAGGTTCTACCATCACCATAGACAGGGGGCATCCTCTACACTTAGCGTAGAGGAGGTTCTACCATCACCATAGACATGGGGAATCCTCTACACCTAGAGGAGAGGAGATTCTACCATCACCATAGATGGGGGCATTCTCTACACCTTGAGGAGAGGAGGATCTACCATCACCATAGACAGGGGGCATCCTCTACACCTAGAGGAGAGGAGGTTCTACTATCACCATAGACAGGGGGCATCCTCTATACTTAGAAGAGAGGAGGTTCTACCATCACCATAGACAGGCGGCATCCTCTACACCTGGAGGAGAGGTTCTACCATTACCATAGACAGGGGGCATCCTTTACACCTAGAGGAGAGGGGGCTCTATCATCACCATAGACAGGGGGCATCCTCTACACCTAGAGGAGAGGAGGTTCTACCATTACCATAGACAGGGGGCATCCTCTACACCTAGAGGAGAGGAGGTTCTACTATCACCATAGACAGGGGGCATCCTTTACACCTAGAGGAGAGGAGGTTCTATCATCACCATAGACAGGGGCATCCTCTACACCTAGAGGAGAGGGGGTTCTACCATCACCATAGACAAAGGTTCTTTACTGTACGAGCAGTGAGACTGTGGAACTCTCTGCCGCAGGAGGTTGTTATGGCCGGCTCTATGTACATGTTCTGGAGAGGCCTGGATGACTTTCTGGAGAGAAAAAATATCACGGGTTATGGGGATAAAACATTTATTTAATTCTTTTAGGTTGGACTTGATGGACTTGCGTCTTTTTCCATTGCCACCTTCTTAGTCCAGGGGGAACAGAGGCCATAGATAAGACTGCAAGTAGCCCAGATGGAGATGGCATGCAGGACGCCTGCTCTACCCTTCACCGGTATTTCTCCTGTCTCAGTTGTGCACAGCTTTCTTTAGTCTGTGTATTGGGTTGGGTGTCCAGGCCTCCCTGATTCCATGGGCCAATGAGCAGCTACTATAGGTTAGGCAGCCAGTGTATGGGTGGAAGTCAGTGATGAGGCACAGTCAGTGTATGGGAGGCAGCAAGTGCATGGGGGGTAGTCCATATGTAAGGGGCATATAAGAAATAGGGGGGCAGCCATTGTATAAGGGGTAGTCAGAGTAAGGAAGGACACCGGTGTATGGGTGCAGTCAGTGCATGGAGAAAAGTCAGTGTATGAGGGACAGTCCATGTGTAAGGGGAGAATGAGAGACGGCCAGTGTATGGGAGCAGGTCAGTATGAAAAGCTGCAGTACACAAAAACCAGTCAATGTATGAGGGACAGAAGTTAAAAATCCTCTGGGGGTTTAGGTCCAGTTATTTGATTGCAGATTTTAAAAATTTTGTGGAGAAGCATGTGAGCGGACGTCAGCCTGCCGCTCTGCGCGCCTCCGGTACCACACTGGAAGCGATGCCCGGGCTGATCTCTGGTGCCCGTAGCTGCAGCCATTAACTTTCATGGTGGATGCCGACTGGAGGGGTGATATGCTCAATGACCGTGCGGTAGTCGAGGAATACCGGAGCACGGCAGTCTTATCCCTTTTCTCAGACGCGTGCTGTGGCCGGTGGCAATCTCGGAGCTTGGAGAGGAGGCTTTGAGAAGCTCACGAGGGGGTTGTGCGAAGCCTGGCCTGCGATAGGGGATCCTGTGGTTTCCTTGGGTGCGAGGAGGAGGTGATCACCGGCGTCTGGCAAGGATGTTCGTGGGTCACTAGAATCCCACCGCTTTGGATCAACTGTTTCTCCAAAAGGACAGGTCTGGACTCCGCTTAATGCTCCTGGAGCTGTACCCTCTACAGCAGGTCATATGTTTATACTCCAGCCTCCGCTGTGAAATCCTATGCATGATTTGCCTGTTACACTGTGCCGTCTAATTCACCTGCTGAATGTTTATAATCCCACTAACTGCATGGCTATCACTGCCTTAAACCAGAGGAAGAATTACATCTACTAACTCCAGTCTTGAATTGGGACCTTGCCTGTGGTTTAAATCTCACTAATGTCCTATTAACACTAATCGACCTCATTTTACTAATACTATAATACTTAGATTCTGTTATGGGCTTATAGTCGGTGCACCGTGAGGCTACACTTGTTGTTATACTGTGGACACTATAGCTGGCTATACGTTACTAATATTACTCATCTTTGGATACGGTCAGTGTCTGCTTTCTAAGTACGTGTGGTCAGACTCATTTGTATGGTACCGTTGTTGGATATACGGCTTGGACTCTGCACGTTCTGAACAGCCTCCGCACTAATCCGGAAAGTGTAAAGACTTCTGCTGCATCTAACTTACTAGCCAGTGTAATCCTTAACAATTTTCCATCTTTTGTAATCCTGTATTAGGGAGTTCGCTCTGCTCAATTGCTTCTGTCTATTTGTTAACACCTATTAGACCTATTGAGGAGTATTGTTCGATCTCTGCTACTCCTGCCTAAGCCATTGTCTTAGTCAGGGGCGTTGCTAGGGTGGTAAAAAATCCGGGGCACGGGCCCCAATGCATTTGTATCAGACTTTCAGTAATGCCCCCTCCTGTACATAACCCCCTCACATGTGGCTGTGCCAATAACAACTTTACTGAGGGTATATACAGCTACAGAAACCACAGGAGAAATCCTGACTTACATCCAGTGACTGCAGGTGACATGTCCACTTCACTATTAGGGTGGTGGCACAAGTGATGTTTTGAACCTGCTGTTAGTCCATTTTTAGTCATGCGTTTTCAGTCCGTTAAAAAACGCATCCGTTTTTGTCCGGTTTTCCCAATTATCTTAATTAAAAACTAGCAAAAATGGATGTGTTTTCTAAAAACGGGTTCAAAACGCCAACCACCCTTAGGCCGCGGTCACACGTACCGCTAGGCTTCCGTTCATAACGCAAGGGAGATGCATGCCCCTCATCCCCGAGACCCCCCACAATGGGACTCAGAGGATATGCAGGAAGACGATATAGGGGCCACACCGTCCTTTGCAAGATACCAGGAGCCGTCCCCAGTATGGGCCTCATCCCCTGAATCACACACAGGACCTGAAGGGAATAATCCCTCCCTGCAAGAGATATCATCTCTGCATGCATACTTACAGAATCTCCCTACTAAAGAGGATTTTAAGATGCTTCTTACTGAGGTCAAAGACGCTTTTAAGTCTGAGATCACTGAGATGCGGCAAGATCTGCAGAATATGTCGACCCGTATAGAAACTGTAGAAATATCCACCGATGACAATAGACGCACTATGTCACAAGTCCAGATGACTGTAGCTTCTCACACGGATGCTATGAGAGACATGACTAGACACCTGGAAGATTTAGGGTATAGACGGGGTCGGGGTATAATCGGGGTAGACGGAACAATATAAGAGTGCGTGGGGTCCCGGAGGCAAATGGAAAAGAGGATGTGAAATCCACCCTGATATCTCTGTTTTCTACTATATTGGAGGATGACGCTATACAAATTAAATTTGAAAGAGCCCATAGGGCACTGCGACCCAAATCATCGACAGCTAATCCAAGGGACATTATTTGTTGTTTGCAAGACTTTGAGCTTAAGGAGCGGATAATGTTTGCAGCAAGAAAGCATCGAGAGGTGGCTTTCAGGGGAGCAAAGGTCCAGTTGTTCCAAGATCTTTCCTGGATTACCCTACAGAAAAGAAGACACCTGCGCCCCTTGCTGAACACTCTGAGGCAATACGGAATCCTATACAAATGGGGCTTCCCATTCACCCTTATAGCAACTAAAGAAGGAAGATCGGCTACCTTACGATCCTACTACGATCTGGAACCCTTTTGCAACACCTGGGATGTCCCAGTGCCAGAAATAAGGGATTGGGAAATTGGATACCCGCCTCCTATACTACCGCCAGTTTGGGACACAGTCCAGAAGAAGAAAAGAAGACCCTTCAGGGGGTTCCCAAAGGGGACCGCCACCCTAAGGACTGTCCTATACTCGTAATAGTATTCTTTAAAAAAATTAATACTAATAATAATTTTTCTAGGGGACTCTCTGCTCTGTCTACGAACTAATGTAGCTTAGTATTAATGCCGGTCTTATATACATCCTGATAGTGCCAGGGATCAGGACATTGTTGTTTTCTATACTAGATTCAGTTAACGAGTTAGTTTTGACTTATCTAGAAACGTAATAAAATCTGTGGACGGGGCTCTAGCCGCGTTTACCCCCACATTAAGGGTTATACTTAGGCTTCCCTGGGTAATCCAGGGTAGACTAAGCCAATCGGCTGCATACTCCTGTCGATTTCACAGGAGCGGTTGGTACGATACCCTAACCAGAGGAAAGGGGTCTCCCCCTCACCTCTGAGTGTTTATACTAGGTTGGTACTGTTTTATTTGTATTTCTTGTCTTGTGATTTTCCCCTCCCCCCCTTCTCTCTTAGCCCATCCCCCCCCCCCCAATCTCCGCTCTCAGATATCCTAGTTGATACGCCTTGAACAAAGCTCGACTGACCCCCCTATCTGAGGAACGGAGCTGTCCGGGGCCTGATTTGATTGGTACTGCGGGCAGTCCTATTTCTCCTAACCCTAACCCCATCAAACTGGTCCGGATTGAATAGTACGCTAGCCTGAACTGAGAAAGGGAGGTAATCTTTCTTCTAGGGTCAGAAGATTGTTAGGCCTTACAACATGGTTAAAGTTATCACACTTAACGTTAAGGGCTTGAACTCTCCTGCAAAGCGAAGATTATTGCTCAAAGAGCTTAAATTACATAAAGCAGATATTGTCTTCCTGCAGGAGACCCATTTTAACTCGAAGGGCACGTTTAAGTTTGCAAATCATATGTACCCGGTGACATACACTGCATCGCACGATAGCAAGAAGGCTGGGGTGGCGATCCTACTTTCCACCACATGCCCAGTGCAGGTGGTGTCAGCAATAACCGACCCTATGGGTAGATATATTATTTTGAGAGGTACGTTAAATCGAAACCCGATTCATCTTTGCAATGTCTATGCTCCAAATTCCTCCCAGATAAGGTTTCTAAATAAGGTCCTGAACAAAACCTTGAAACTCCCGCCAGCACCACTCTTAGTGGGAGGGGACTTCAACCTCATCTTCTCCGAATCTATGGATAGACTAGCACTTGCAAATGCTCCAGTAAGTAGATCCCAAAAGGGTTTAGCCACTGAGTTTCGCAAATTGGTGAGACGCTTTGCCCTATATGACCTATGGCGAATCTGTAGACCTAGGGACAAGGCATTCTCGTTTTTTCCCCACCTCATGGCACCCATACCCGCATCGATTATTTTTTTGGAGATACCCAAATTTTGCGAATGCTTCAGGATGCGGAAGTGGGCTCCATCTCATGGTCTGACCACGCCCCAGTGACACTGCGATTAAGGGATGATTTTCACCATGTACGTATTTGTCACTGGAGGCTCAATGAAGCACTGCTAAAGACCCCACACACTAAAGAGGCCCTTACCCTTTCTCTTAGAGAATACTTTCAGTTCAATACAGATACAGTCTCAACTCAATCGATCCTATGGGAAGCCCACAAGGCAGTGATACGTGGGCACCTTATAGATCATGGGGCAAGAAACAAAAGGGATAGGATGAGACAGGAACTAGAACTTAAAAAGGATATAGTGGCGGCAGAAGCAGTTATGGCTGTTAGGCCTACAACGAAGAATTTGAGGAAATTAACAGAACTAAGGGAGTTACTTAGAGAAATCCAACTCAAGCATGTAGAAGAGCTGCTGACATTCTCTAGACAGCGGTTTTACGAGAGAGGGAACAAAGCTCATACGCTCCTGGCACGTCAACTGCAGGATAAGAGAACGCACCAAACCCCACAGGTTATACGGGACAGCAAGGGTTCATTAATACACGATCCAACAGAAATAGCGAAGCAATTTCATAAATACTTCTCTAAGCTGTATTCTCTACCAGATTCCCTACCCCATTTGGATTCAGAGAGGGATAAGCTCTTAAATGAATTCCTAGACTCATGCTCAATACCCCAATTATCGGCTGAAGCAACTGAACTACTAAACGCCCCCATTACAAGTGAGGAGATAGAGGGGGTGGTGACAGATCTTCCTACAGGGAAAGCACCTGGGGCTGACGGACTGACGTACTTCTACTACCAAACATTCCTACAGGTTCTCCTGCCATACATGACGAAGGTTTTCAATGCCTATATGACAGATGAAACCCCCCAACAAACCACAACTCATTCATTCATCACATTAGTCCCTAAACCTGGAAAAGATCAACTCGACTGCGCCAGTTATACGGGGGCTATATGTATCCCCAACAGCGGCAATAAAACTACCACACGCATCGTCCACACCTATGCCGATTAAGAACGGCACGCGGCAGGGATGTCCCCTCTCCCCCCTCCTTTTTGTCTTATGTATAGAGCCACTCGCAGCTATAATTCGCCAAGACCCAAACATACAGGGCATCCGCATCAGAAATAAAGAATTCAAACTGTCATTATTCGCGGACGATATACTGCTAACATTAACTAATCCCCTGATATCTATACCTAACTTACTAGCTAGACTGCGACAATTTGGTATCCTCTCAGGGTACAAAGTCAACTCAGCTAAAACGGAGGCCTTGCCCATTAACATCCCAGAAGAGACGGTAGCTTTGTCAAATTATAAATATTCCTGGAAAAGGATGCGCTAAAATATCTAGGGATAAACATCACCCCTTCCTACAAAACTCGAACATAATTTTCCGAAGCTGATCCGAGAAATTCGATCCCTGCTAGATAAATGGAATGGCTTGCCGTTATCTCTATTTGGAAGAATAGCCTCTGTGAAAATGACAATACTCCCCAAATTGATGTACTTATTTGAAACACTCCCGATCCTGGTTCCCATGAAAGTGCTCAAATCTCTGCAAGCCTCCCTCCTTCATTTTGTGTGGGCTCAAAAGCGACATCGAGTAGCTAAGTCCGTCATGCTTTCGCATAAGTCGAAGGGTGGACTCTCAATGCCTGATTTAATTAAGCATTACTGGGCAGCACATTTGAGGCGCATCCCAGCTTGGTCGCAACTTTGGGCCTACTCAATGTGGATGGAAATCGAAAAGTTATGGCTGGCCCCATACCATCCTAACTCTTATCTGTGGTCTCAGAGACCTCTCTTACCCCCCACTATGGCGCTAGGCCCTATTACTTTTACATTGAGCATTTGGAAAACGTGTAAAGCCAAGTTCCCACTAGCATCACCGAATCCCCCATTGCAGTCCTTCCTTTACAACCCAGAGATTTTATGACAGGGAGAGATGTGAAACCATGGCATGAAAAATGCCTGTTCCGCTTCGCAGATATAGTAGATCACCTGACTTTGAAAATTCTGCCGTTTGAAACACTCCAAGAGAAATTTAGTATCCCACCATCCTCACGATATCACTACCTACAGATACGTCACTTTTTACAGACAACCAGTAAATCAGATAGGGTCTCCAAACCCACAGAATTTGAACACATATGTAAAACGACAACCCATACTGCAGGACTGATTAGGTGATATACCTACTCCTGCTACATCCTGACCCGGAAGCTACCCCTTCACACCCATACATGGCCAAGTGGGAGGAAATTGTTGGAGCCCCGATAGCCCGAGAGTCGTGGCAGCGCATATGGCAATACGCGGCCCAGACCTCCATGTGCACAGCCTATAAAGAGAATCAATACAAATTGCTTCTCCATTGGTTCCATACCCCTGCCTTCTTGCATCGCATATTCCCAAATGTGTCGGATAGATGTTGGAGATGTGGGTTAGAGGAAGGGTCCCTGCAACATATTTTCTGGACATGCCCTCTTATACAGCCGTTCTGGGAGGATGTGAAGAAATTGCTTAAAGGAGTCCTCAAAGTAGATATTCCTTTGAATCCTCTATTCTACCTATTGAATGTTTCCACCTTACCTATGGCAAGAATGGTTAGGAAGCTTAGTCTTCACATCCTTACCGCAGCTCGCTGTCTGATTGCACAGCATTGGAAAAGACGGGCTCCCCCTAGCTATACACAGTTATTGGTTAGGGTGAGAGAAGTCCGAAGTATGGAGACGTTGACAGCTTCCATGAATAACCAGTCAGACCTTTTCACAAAAGTATGGAACCCATGGGACGAACACTGGGCATTATCTCCATAGGGTATCAGTGGAGTTGTAAGTAAATAGGGGCCATCCCCCCCCCCCCTTATTTCCTATCCCCTTCCTGATGTATGTGTCTATTGTCGTGAATTGAGGTTAATAAAGTTGGTATACTGTTTATGGTCACTATACCAGCCATATATCCCGGTTAGATAGGATTTCATATGTATGACTATGTATATATTACTTTGTATTATCGAAAATTGTAATATTGACAATGTCTGCAGACCGGAGATCCGGTAGATGTTTTGTATTCAAATAGAATTTGTACTTTATATGTTTAAAATAATAAAAATCCAGTTAAACAAAAAAAAAAGGGGCCAAAAACACGTTCAAAACAGCACGTGTGCCATCACCCTAAGGGTCCCCCTATAATGTGCCCCATACAGATCCCCCTGTAATGTGCCCCATAAAGATCTCCCTGTAATGTGCCCATATAGATCCCCCTGTTATGTGCCCCATAAAGATCCCCCTGTAATGTGCTCATACAGATCCTCCTGTAATGTGCCCCATACAGATCCCCCTGTTATGTGCCCATATAGATCCTCTTGTTATGTGCCCATATAGATCCCCCTGTTATGTGCCCCATACAGATCCCCTTGTTATGTGCCCATATACTGTATATCCCCCTGTCATGTGCCCATATAGATCCCCCTGTCATGTGCCCATATAGATCCCCCTGTCATGTGCCCATATAGATCCCCGTTATGTGCCCCATACAGATCCCCCTGTTATGTGCCCCATACAGATCCCCTTGTTATGTGCCCATATAGATCCCACTGTTATGTACCCATATAGATCCCTCTGTTATGTGCCCCATACAGATCCTCTTGTTATGTGCCCATATAGATCCCACTGTTATGTACCCATATAGATCCCCCTGTTATGTGCCCCATACAGATCCCCCTGTTATGTGCCCATATAGATCCCCCTGTTATGTGCCCATATAGATCCCCCTGTTATGTGCCCATATAGATCCCCCTGTTATGTGCCCATATAGATCCCACTGTTATGTACCCATATAGATCCCCTTGTTATGTGCCCCATACAGATCCTCTTGTTATGTGCCCAGATAGATTCTCTTGTTATGTGCCCATATAGATCCCCTTGTTATGTGCCCCATACAGATCCCCCTGTTATGTGCCCATATAGATCCCCCTGTTATGTGCCCATATAGATCCCCCTGTTATGTGCCCCATACAGATCCTGTTGTTATGTGCCCATATAGATCCCCTTGTTATGTGCCCCATACAGATCCTCTTGTTATGTGCCCATATAGATCCCACTGTTATGTGCCCATATAGATCCCCTTGTTATGTGCCCATATAGATCCCCCTGTTATGTACCCCATACAGATCCTCTTGTTATGCGCCCATATAGATCCCCCTGTTATGTACCCATATAGATCCCACTGTTATGTACCCATATAGATCCCACTGTTATGTACCCATATAGATCCCCTTGTTATGTGCCCATATAGATCCCACTGTTATGTGCCCCATACAGATCCTCTTGTTATGCGCCCATATAGATCCCCCTGTTATGTGCCCATATAGATCCCCCTGTTATGTGCCCATATAGATCCCCTTGTTATGTGCCCATATAGATCCCCCTGTTATGTACCCCATACAGATCCCCTTGTTATGTGCCCATATAGATCCCACTGTTATGTACCCATATAGATCCCTCTGTTATGTGCCCCATACAGATCCTCTTGTTATGTGCCCATATAGATCCCACTGTTATGTACCCATATAGATCCCCCTGTTATGTGCCCCATACAGATCCCCCTGTTATGTGCCCATATAGATCCCCCTGTTATGTGCCCATATAGATCCCCCTGTTATGTGCCCATATAGATCCCACTGTTATGTACCCATATAGATCCCCTTGTTATGTGCCCCATACAGATCCTCTTGTTATGTGCCCAGATAGATTCTCTTGTTATGTGCCCATATAGATCCCCTTGTTATGTGCCCCATACAGATCCCCCTGTTATGTGCCCATATAGATCCCCCTGTTATGTGCCCATATAGATCCCCCTGTTATGTGCCCCATACAGATCCTGTTGTTATGTGCCCATATAGATCCCCTTGTTATGTGCCCCATACAGATCCTCTTGTTATGTGCCCATATAGATCCCACTGTTATGTGCCCATATAGATCCCCTTGTTATGTGCCCATATAGATCCCCCTGTTATGTACCCCATACAGATCCTCTTGTTATGCGCCCATATAGATCCCCCTGTTATGTACCCATATAGATCCCACTGTTATGTACCCATATAGATCCCACTGTTATGTACCCATATAGATCCCCTTGTTATGTGCCCATATAGATCCCACTGTTATGTGCCCCATACAGATCCTCTTGTTATGCGCCCATATAGATCCCCCTGTTATGTGCCCATATAGATCCCCCTGTTATGTGCCCATATAGATCCCCTTGTTATGTGCCCATATAGATCCCCCTGTTATGTACCCCATACAGATCCTCTTGTTATGTGCCCATATAGATCCCCCTGTTATGTGCCCATATAGATCCCCTTGTTATGCGCCCATATAGATCCCCCTGTTATGTACCCATATAGATCCCACTGTTATGTACCCATATAGATCCCACTGTTATGTACCCATATAGATCCCCCTGTTATGTGCCCATATAGATCCCCCTGTTATGTGCCCATATAGATCCCCTTGTTATGTGCCCCATACAGATCCTGTTGTTATGTACCCATATAGATCCCCTTGTTATGTGCCCCATATAGATCCCACTGTTATGTACCCATATAGATCCCCCTGTTATGTGCCCCATACAGATCCTCTTGTTATGTGCCCATATAGATCTTCCCATGTTGTCCCTCTCACCTCACTCCTGCAGCTCCGTGCACTGCTTCCCCCTGCAGGTCATGTGATTGTGACATCATCACAGGTCCTGCAGGGAAAGCAGTGAACACTAGGATCGTGAAGAGAGAGAGGAGGATGCCCGGGCAGCGGGACCTGATGTCCTGCTGACCCAGGGAGATCTGGGGCACTGGCCAAAAGGGTTATTGGCTCTCTGGCCAAGGAACCAGCCATTTGGAGGGTGGGGATTTTTTTTTCAAATTCCTTTATTGTGAGTCAAGTGAAAAACAAGTATACAGTAGTAGCATTTGGTAATAATACTAACAGGCTAGGATAAACTGTGTATTTGGATGCACAAATCAAAAGCGTTTACATAAGCCAAATAGTCATCCAATTTAACTATCATCTATTGTATATTTACTTTATTCTTGGACCATATTTACTTTAAACAAGTAGTATTCTACAAACTACGGGATATATTAGGAAAGAGGGGGGAGGACAAGTGTATGGGGGAGGGAATCTAATCTGTCAATGTTCTGAACTCGGGGGGAGTTCAGGAAGTCTGACCAGGAGGACCACTTCATAGCACGGTTATCTGCAGTGTGGTGGAGGTCTGCGATGAGTTCCTCCATCCTCTGCAAACCAGTCAGACATAGAAGGTATTCTTGTGGATTTCCACAGTCTTGGGATCAGAGAGCGGGCTGCTATTAGAAGGAAACCAACTAGGGATCTTTTAGCTTTTGATATGGGCATTGGGAGTATGGATAATAGTAGTTGGGAAGGGTCGTTGCTTAACGTTAGTCCTGTCACTTTGTTTGTTAGGTCGACTACACGTGTCCAAAAAGATTGTAAAGCTGGACATTCCCACCAAATATGGAGCATGTTACCTACACTTTGTCGGCATCTCCAACATTCTGAGGAGCAGGTGGGGTAAATAGTGCTAAGCTTAGCTGGGGTCCAGTACCATCTGGATAGAATTTTAAAATTGGTTTCCTGTGCTTTGCCTGAGATTTTATGACATAATTCATATGCTTTTTGCCAGTCCTCTGGTGTGAAAGTTGTCCCTAACTCGCTCTCCCATGCTTTCACGTAGGGGGGGGGTAACCTTTGCCCACCCGTCTTGAAATAGGCCATATATGACTGATATTGAGTGTGGGATAGCTGAGTGGGAGAGACACAGGTGTTCGAAAGGCTGGAGATTTCGGTGAAGGTTAAGTTGTCCCTTATATGCGTTGTAGAATTGGAGCAATTGGGTATAGTCCCATTGCAGACGGGAGGAGTCTGAGCTAGGAACATGTATGTTATTGAAGGGGTGAAGGGAAGCGTTTTCTAGTAGGTCATTGAACCTAAGTGGTGCGCATGTTCTAATGAGGCTTAGGAACTCGTGGTGTGTCCCCGGTGGAAATTCTGGGTTGTCTGTGATAGAAGTCATGGGACCATCTGGGTCAAACAGGCATGTGGGGGCATCAATTTTTTTTAGTGTTTTTAGTACCTGTATAGCGATGAAGGGAAGGGTATTTTGGCGATGAGTAAAAGAGGAATAGTATTGAGACCAAGGTAAAGTGGTTAGTGGTACCGGGGATAGATAGTCCTCTAGCTGCACCCATAGTGTGTCTTTTTTGTTATGAAACCAGTCTAGTATCCTCGTGTATGTGGCAGCCAGGAAATAGCTCTTGCAATCAGGAAGACCCAGTCCCCCCTGTATTTTTCTCCGAGTCAGTGTTGATCTTGCCAATCTGGGTGGAGAGTCAGACCAGATGAATTTATTGATGAGATTGGACAGTTTCTGGAAGAATAGTTTGGGTAGTGCTAATGGAATAGTCTGGAAGAGATATGAGAGCCTTGGTAATAGCGTCATTTTAATGCAGTTGACTCTTCCTACCCAGGAGATTTGTATGGACGCCCAATTCACTAATTCCCTTTTTGTGTTTTGTAGAAAGGTGTCAAAATTTAAAGCATATGTGTGTTTAAGGTCTGATGGAATTTGAATACCTAAATAGGTGATGGCCTTGTGTTGCTAGGTAAAGGGAAATCTTGTGCTTAAGTCCTGCGTTTCAGTGTCAGAAAGGCCTATTCCCATTGCCTGACTTTTTGTAATATTGATCTTATGATTGCTAAAATGACCAAAAGTATTGAGGACTTGCATAAGTGGGGGTAGTGAAGAACTCGGTTTGGTTAAGTATAAAAGGACATCGTCCGCAAATGCGGAGCATTTGTATTCCTGGTCATTTAGTTTAATCCCTAAGATATCTGGATGTGTTCGGATGGCGATTAGGAGGTGTTCTATTACCAGGGCGTATAGTAAGGGAGAGAGAGGACAACCCTGTCTGGTTCCATTTTTAATGGGAAACGAAGGGGAGAGGGAACCGTTTATTTTAATCTGGGCATGTGGGGTACTGTACAGAGATTTAATTTTCGATCTCATTACTGGACCTAGTCCTATTTGAGATAGAGTTTCCTCCAAGAATTCCCAGTCCACTCTATCAAACGCTTTCTCAGCGTCAAGTGAGAGTATGAGAGTGAGATTGCTTGGTGTATCAGGGAGAAGGATTTTAGGGTGTTATCCCTGGCCTCTCTAGTGGGTATGAACCCTACCTGATCCGATTGAACCAACTCTCCCAGGAGTCTAGAAAGTCTACAAGCTATCATTTTTGCGTAAATTTTTGTATCCGTGTTGATGAGTGAGATTGGTCTGTAACTAGGGCAGAGTTGAGGATCTTTCCCCTCTTTAGGGATAACTGTTATGTGGGCATGAAGGAAGGAGGATGGGAGAGAGTTATGTTTGGAGATTGCATTAAATGTAGCTAGGAGGTTGGGGGAGATCTCCTGTAGCATAGTTTTATAGAAAACCCCCGTATACCCATCAGGGCCTGGACTTTTGCCTGTCGGTAAGTTTTTAATCACTGATTGGAGTTCTTCTAGAGTAAAGGGGAGTTCAAGAGATTCTGTGTCCTCCTTTGACAAGGTGGGAAGAGCTGTGTTTTTTATGTATTGTTTCAGGGATTGTGGTGGTTGCGGAGGGGGGAAAGATTATGAGGGTGGGGGTAGGTTATATAAAGAATGGTAGTAAGAGGAGAAGGCCTCAGCTATTTTCTCAGTGGTGTAAACTGGGGAGCCGTTACTTGTCTTAATTGAGGGTATGTACGTTGAGGCTCTTTTGTCTCGTATGACTTTAGCTAACAATCTGCTTGGTTTGTTTCCCCATTCGTACCCCATAGGTGTTTAAATCGTTTCTGTTTGGCTTCCAAGAGAGTGTTGATTTGGTGTCTTACTGCAGTGAGTTCTCGTAAGGTTGCAGTTAGTAAATTTTGTTTGTGCTTGGCCTCGAGGTTATGGAGAGTGTTAGTAAGGGATTTTAGTTTAGCACTGGCGGCTTTTTTTAGACGCGATCCATGCTTTATGAGGGTGCCTCTTAAGTTGCGTTTTAGAATTTCCCATTTAAAAGCTGGAGATGTGGTATCATGTTGGTGGTCTAGGAAGAATTGGTTGGGGTTAGGGTTAACCCCTTTTTTAATTCCGTGAGGCAAAGCTGATCTTGGAGGAGGGATTCGTTCAATCTCCAGTTAAATGGGGAGCGTTTGCCTGGTAGTAGGGAAAGGGTACAGGACACGGGTGCATGATCAGATGTGATAATCGAGCCGATGTTGGAGCTCAATGTAGATGATAGTAGGTTGTGCTGAAGGTATATGTAGTCGATCCTACTGTAAGAATTATGTACTTGGGAATAAAATGTGTAGTCCCTTTCCTCTGGATGGTGTAGCCTCCAGATGTCGCATAGTTGCATTGAGTGGAGGAGTTTACGTAAGCAATTAAGCCTACCATATGACACAGAGGATTTACCTGCTGAGGTATCAATGAGGGGGTTAATGGCCAGGTTAAAGTCGCCGCAGAGAATAAGGGAGCCTTCCATAAATTCTGTCAGGTCCTCTAGTGTTTTTTATAGGAAGGTTGTCTGGTCAATGTTTGGGGTATATATGTTGGCAATAGTATATTTAGAGCCCTGGATGTCACATATTAAGAAAAGGTACCTTGCTTCAGTGTCCAGTTTTGTATCTAGAATTGTACATTGAGCCGACTTGTGCACAAATACAGAAACTCCCCTGGTTTTACTCTCGGGGTTGGTGCAATGGAGCTGTATGGGGTATTGTTTACAGTTGATTGTTGGCATATGGTCTGTTTTGAAATGAGTCTCTTGGACACATAGAATATGGACTCTCTGCTTATGAAAAGAGTAAAGGGTTTGCGAGCGTTTTTCTGGAATGTTTAGACCCTTGGCGTTAAAAGATGCGATTTTGAGTGGGAGTGGGGATGATGCGGACATTTTGGTTGAGGAGTATGTGATTTCTCCTAAGCACAGATATCTCTTAGAGCTATAGAATAGTTCTGATTTTTGTTTAGGTGAGGTAGTGGGAGGAGGGAGGGAGTAAGGTGGAAGGGAAGGTTATAAGGGAAGATAGGGGGCACAAAGAAAAGAAACACAACAAAAACTTGCCCGGGTGAACAGCAAACCCAGGGAGTGCACTTGTGTGAGTAGTGCTTAAGCACAAATTACAACCGTAGTGTCTTACTACAGTCACACCTATGGGGGTAGGTGGATATGACAATAGCAATATTTATGATAAACAATTGGTTAATTGGAGATATACATATGTGGTTCCGTTATGGCCTTTTGACCTAGTAAAAATACTAATCTAAACATTAGGGGTAATCGTATTTAATAGCTGTGGTAGGGGGGAAACTTAGCGCGGCTTCTGAGGCCTATCTGGAGAGGATTTGAGGATGTCGATGAGCATGGTAGGAGCAGTCAGCAACCAATGATTTATGGGATTTATTCTTAGGGAAAGAAGAATTCCATCTTGTAAGTGGTGTCGACTGATCTTTTGGACCTATTCAGGTGCGGGTCAGCCCCTATTTTTTTGGCTTTGCGGGCGAGGTGAGTCGAGCCCTGTCCAATCAGAACCTGATGAAGGTGCATCCTTGATGAGCGTTGGTCTGTCTATTGAAGGAGAGTCCCAGTCCGGTAGAGACATTGAAGGGAGATCTAGGGCCTTTAAAAATGAGGGGAGCTCTTCTGGATGAGTGAGTGATACTTGGCCATTGCTAGATCGCGCTTGCAGGGTGAAGGGGAATCCCCATCGGTAATTGATGTTCTTATCTTGTAGAACTTGTAAGAGTGGGCGTAGTATAGCTCTCTGTCTAAGGGTGCGCCTAGAAAGGTCAGGGAACAGGGCTATTCTTGCACCGTCGAAATCCAGGTCTCCTTTGTGCCTTGCTTTTTGCATAATTTGATCCTTTAAAGCAAGTGGATTCTACATATGACATCCCGTGGTCTTGCAGGGTCTGAGCTCCGAGCCCGGAGAGCTCTGTGAGCACGATCAATTTCTATATGAGAGTCCACTGGTTTTTCTAGCAGCGTATTAAATATGCCTGTAAGCGTGGGTATAAGGTCAGAATCGTGTGTGGCTTCAGGCAGACCCCTGACCCTTATGTTGTTTCGTCGATTCCTATTCTCTAGGTCATCTAAGTGGGATATGAATTGTCTTGTTTGTTTAGTCTGCAGATCGGCTTTCTCTTGGATCTCTGAGATGGCTGCAGTGAGTAGGGTCAGTAAAGTTTGTAATTCTGGGTGTCCCTGGAGGGCACGGATTGCTGCTTCAGGGGATGGTAACTCAGGCTGTATAGAATTGTCAGGCGGTTTAGCAGGTTCCCCTTGATGTGAAGGGTGTGAGGGTCCAACTACCTCTTCTTGCTCATTAAGTAGAGGACGCTTTGATGGGGGGCTTTGTATTGGAGTGTTCCCCCCTTTAGGGTCTTTTCTAGGGGTTTCATATAGGATCTGGGATGAGGGCCCAGGGGGTGCTTTTAACGTTACCTTTAGTGGTGGTGCCATTGTATTGTGTGTAGTTTCAGTACAGTGAGCGGGCTCTAACTGTCTAGTAGGAGTATAAGATGTAGAGCCTCTGCTTAAGGAGGTTTGCAAGCGGGTGTTATGCTCGCTGGTTGGAGGGCCTTCAATCTCGGAAGAGAGGCCTGATAGCAGGTGCGTTGTTGGAGTGAGCGCTGAGCTCCAGTCGCAGCACTCGGCATGTTGCTTCTTGTTAGAGCCACCTAGTGCCCTTTTCTGCTCTATGTTCTGAGAGCACTCCTGTGTCTGTACCTGTGTCCTCGCCGCTGCAGGCGTGTTTGTTGAGCGGTGGCAGCTTGGAGATTCTCCTTCCCTCTTACAGAGCGGGCGGCTGCCGGAGTCTTCTGTTTAGCTCCATGTGGAGCGCAAGATGGCTGCGCGCGGGAAGGTGAGTCGCAGCTCTCCTCGTCGGAGTGTGGAATCTGGGTCAGCAGAGGTGAGAAGCGGTTGGGCGTCTGTGTGAGATGTGGCCGCTCTCTTACACGATTGGAGGCCCTTCTGGTGCCAAGTTTCCCCATAAATATCGTTTTTAATCCCCTCTTTTCTCAGCCGGGAACGGAGCTCAATCTATGCACGTCCGCTCTGCATCTCAGTCAGGCCACGCCCCCCGAGGGTGGGGATTTTAGTTTTTTTTTTTTTTATTGTTTTTGGTTTTTCCTCTCTCTCTCTCTCTCTCTCACCGACTTCAGCCCAATGCAGTCGCCTGGCTCGTGCCGGTAGGCTTAATGAAGGGTAAAAGGAGGTTGGGTACCCACTCAGGAAACCCACTTAGTGAGGGAAAAAAGCGAGGTGGTGAAAAGACCCTGGATAGGGAAGTCATTTCAATCATATGGATCCTCCTTTTCCTCCTTTTCAATTTTAATACATCGTAACTGCTGTTTTATTGAAGAAAAAGTCCAAGTAGATCCTGAAGGTAGATTTGTATTTCTCTCAGGAATGTTTGAGGGGCAAAGGTGGGCGATTGCGGATACTTACCTACCGCCACCCTATTCCCCAGAGGTGATTATACAGTTTTACATTTTTTGTTCAACCATTGAGAACCCACTTATACTTTTGGTTGGTGACCTTAATATGGTCATGGACAGTCACGTTGATATTCAACAAATTAAGCAGGGGAGGGTTTCAGCACATAAAAATTCTTCACTTTTCAAATTGATTAGTGGTTTTAATTGGTTTGATACGTGGCAGACTTTTAACCCAGGAAAAAGGGAATATTCTTACTATTCGGCAATACACCAGATGTTTTCTCGGTTAGATATGGCCTTAACTAACAGTAAGGCCTTAACTTTAATTGAAAAGATCCCATTTGGGTCTAGGGGGGTTTCGGATCATGCACCATTGATAATCTCTATAAAGGTGGGCGCACATAATAAGTCTAATGAGATAAGGATATCACCCACGTGGCTAGGGGTCTTAGGTAGACAGGATAGGTTTCCAAATAGTTTAGAATCTTTCTTCTTAAGAAATAAAGATTCGGCTGGAAAAGATATAGTTTGGGACACGGCAAAAGCTTTTAGGACAACTGAATAGGGGATTACAGGAATTAAGGGTTAAGAAAATGGATGAGGTATTTCTTAGGCAGCCTACAGAAGGTAATAGACTGGCTTGGGAGAAATCCCGGTTGTGCTATACTGAGTTGCTAAAAAATCAGGTAGATAGGAAAATCTCGGCCCAGGCCAGTAAAAGAGGTCTGCAGGCAAATGCCTATGGGAAAATGTTGGCCAATTTAGTTAGGGATAATAGGGAGAAAGCACATATCCACTGTAGGGGGAGGTTACATGGTTAAACCTGAGGAGATTATGGAAATCTTTACCAGATACTTTGAGGACCTGTATACCTCTCGCAATTCTCGCTCACAGGAGGATATAACGGAATTTCAAGAAGCAGGCTCCATCCCAAAACTAACTGAGACAGGTAAAAACTCGCTAGATAAGGATATAGGGGTGGAGGAGGTCTGACAGGCATTGACCAGGGTGGCGGGGGGTAGCACCCTGGGACTGGATGGCATTTCTTTCGAATTTTATGGCGTGTATGGGAAAGAGATACTGGGACATGGAATTATTCATTTGATAAAGGGTTGCTACCACCCTCAATGAGAGAGGCATTAATCATATTAATATCCAAACCAGATAAAGATATCCGCAAGGTAGACGCTTACCGCCCCATCTCACGGTGTTGGCAGAGAGATTAAAGAAGGTGATAAGAGAGGTAGTGCACCCAGATCAAAATGGCTTTATGTCAGGCGGTTCGACCCTTGATAATCTTCGTAGACTCTTTCTAAATATGCAGTTTATGCCATTCGGTCCCGGGCAGCGCTCTCTGCTTTTTCTGGATGCTTCAAGGGCCTTCCACACCCTGGAGTGGAAATTTCTATGGCAAACGATGGCCCGGATGGGGCTCGGGAAGAGATTAATCTGCTGGGTGAGACTCCTATATTCCGACCCATCGGCCAGAGTGTTGATTAATGGATCTGTTTCTAGATCATTTAAACTGAATAGAGGAACTCGCCAGGGGTGCCCATTATCACCACTTCTGTTTGCTATTGCTATGGAACCCCTGGCATGTAGGATCAGACGGGATCGGGATATAGTGGGTTTTAGACAGGGAGACTCTCATGAGAAGATCTCGCTATATGCCGACGATGTCCTGCTTTACTTAGGTCAACATGGGTCCATTACTAGAGTGTTTCAGATTTTTAAGCAAAACTCTCCGGTTTGTGTATTAACTGGTCTGCATGGTTGCCCCTTGACGAAATAGATGCTCCTGTCCCTTAAGAACTCATTATTATATCAAAGGAATGAGTAGTAAAATACCTAGGTATCAATATCTCAGATAATATTTTGGATTTTGTTGAGAAAAATATTTTACCAAATATAGCGGAAATAAGAAAGAAGGTAAAAATATGGAAAAAATTGCCATTAAATATGATGGGCGGGGTTGCTGTTATTAAGATGCTAATACTCCCCAAGCTGCTATACGCCCTTGCAGCATCTCCAATTATGATCCCCCATAAGGTATTTAAAATTATCGAAAGCCTGCTGGCTGAATTGGTATGGCGGGGTAAACAGCCCTGACTTAAGATGGAGATCCTGCAACAGCCTTATGAGAAGGGGGGATTTGGATTACTAGATCTGAGAAAGTATTTTGTTATTTCTCAGACAAAGTATATATCGGTCTGGGACAGGACCCCTTTTGCGACTGTCTGAAGCCCCCAAATAAAGAACTATGGATATAATGTTATAGAAACTTGGAGAGCACCTAAAATAGACATCTCCCTCCCTACTTTACACCTGATGCTGGAAACTTGGAAAGTTCTTAAGGTCCAATCTAATAGCCCAGGACTCTTACCAATATCCCCCTTGTGGGGCAATAGGAATTGGAAGGTCCCAGATACAAATGCGAAACCTTGGCTGGAACGTAATTTAAAATATATCACACAATTTCTGGACAATGGGGCTTTCAAATCCTTTCAGCAATTACAGCAGGAGTACGGAATTGACTCCTGCACTTACTTGCAAATTAAGTATTGGTGGAGAGCATTGGACAGGTCAGTGGGGATTCTGGAGGAGTTACAGCCACTCTTAGAAGGTGTATGGGGTTTGTTGGGCACCAAATGTAAAATTAATAAGCTATTAAGATGGTGGCCTGTGAAAGAGAAAACTAACAATTTAAAGAGAATAATAAATAAATGGGTTGGGGATATTGGAGGAAAGAGTTTGGGAAAAGGTGCTCCTGGATGTGGGGAGGGTCTTCACTTTCCCTGCCCATCGTCTGGCCCAATTATTTATCCTGAACCGTATATATTATACACTAAAAATACTATCAAGATTCGGGTCCAGGATTTACGGCTGGAAAAGATGCGGTTTTGAGAAGGCAGATGATATTCACCTGTTGTGGTTCTGCCCCAGGATCAGGAGATTTTGGGGAGGAGTATTAGCAGAGATAAGGGAAGATCTTTAGGGTTACCATCCAGGATACACTACAGGTTTGTGTGCTGAATATTTTGGATGAGGGAAGCTGCAAAACAGTCAAACTATATGTGGTGAAAAAACTGTTATTTGCAGCAAGATTCTGTCTCGTTAGAAAATGGATGGCTAAAGACACTCCGACAATTGGAATGTGGCAGAGAGTTGTGGATAACATCATCTTAGCTCTGGGAAAAAATATGTGCTGATTGGCGGCCTTGGATAAATAATACGTTTTGTAGAGAGGAGATTAGGATGCTTGGTGCGTGAGAGGGCGGCTGCTAGGGTCCGGACATTGGGGGAGAGAGACATTAATTTTTAGATTTTTTTTTCTCTTATGGGTAGGGGAGAGATGAGGGGAAGGGTGGGGGAGGGGAGCTTTTTAGGAATGAAAGTTATGGTTTTAGGGAACAAGAGGTAGCTTATAATTAAAGTTGGAACATGTATGTATTTATATAAATGTAGTAGATATGTATTGTTAAGATGACACAATGATTGTTTGATCTGGTAGACCGTCTGATAAACTGATGTCGACAAGTGTTATTGTATTCATCGGAAGATAGAAATTTTATGTCTGGTAACAATTGAGAGATGGAGTCTACCTTGTGTTCTTTGTATATAATGTTTTCAATAAAAGATTTAAAAAAAAAAAAAAAGATTTGGAAAATGTTTGAATTTGAAGTTCCATTAGTCTGGATTTGATATGGCAGTGACAGGAAAGACTCGGTGTTTGTGTCTTTTATAGTAATGGAGAATGGACTAGTGGTGGAGCTCCCATCTGACATTGATGGCTCTGTGGCGGATACCAAGGACTATGATCCCCTCCTGGACATTACAGACGACACAGATGTTGGTGTGTTAAGTCTTCACCTGATTTCCTTGATTGATTGTATCCAATGTAGAATTGATAATGGAAAATGACTGCTATTTAAGGGCCAAATCTATTTTACTAATAACGAGGAAATATGAAAACTGCGCCATTGATTTACTGAAAAGCTCTAACTCTAACACTATTCATTAAGAATTTTATTATCCAGCATTAAAGCTCAATTTTCTTTGGCAACTGAACTTCTGTATTTGGTATCAGTGTGCAGGTTCATGAATCTGGCGCCCCCTGTACTGCTCTGACAGAGTGCACCAATTTTTATTTGATGCACCTTTAAAATGAGGCTTGCGACACACTTCTGTCGGACTCTGCATGATAAATGTGGCGCAGAATTTTTGTTGCATTGGGAATAGTGTAGCTGCGACATATATGTGTTGCGGACACTTGTTAAATACATATAGAAGCAGTTTGCACTAAAAAGAATGTGAAAGTCCAACAGAAAACTGGCGCATGGACTTTAATAAATCTGGGCCAATATTCTCTGATAGGAGCCATTGTGCAAACAAGGGATGAGTGATGATGATGAAGATTAAGGATTTTTCCGTGGTTAAATACTAGACAGAGAAAGGATCTTCAAGATTTTGCTGGATGATGCCGTACTAATTGAAAGTATTGCTGTAGAATTGTCTATAATCAGTAAGAATATCCCCGCATTGATGCAATCCTTCAGAATGCCCTTACAAGGGCAATTGTTTCAGATTTCCAGCTTCTACGCACCTAAAAACCAGCAGCCAAGGCAATTGCAGCCGACTGACCCTTTGACGAGTAGCATCCTAATGACACCCAGATGTGAGACCCTGGGTGCAGAATACTGCAAAGTCACATGTCCAGCCCAGCCAATCACAGGCATGACTACAGAGGACATGTCTGTGGTTGCTAAGGAGCTGGAAGCTGCTTGATTGGCTGCTACTGTAGTTAAATAAGCAACTTTGCATTTTTTCCTCGAAAACGGACACAGATCCCAAATAATCATGTGTGTTCGGTCTCTGGGTCTGTGGGGGCCATTTGTCATCACTACTGACAGTTTCATTTGATATTAGGGTCATTATAATTACATGTAGCTCGCCATTGAGGGGTTAAGTGTGAGGATGTTGAGTGATTTTCTTCCACTTAGTAATATTCCCCATGTTATCATGAACTTTATACTGTGAGGACAAAAAAATCAGTCTACACCTTTATTAACACATGGAAAGTCATCACATACATTTTAAGTTCCACTTTTTATTGGACATTACAGAAAGAATACACATAATACAAAGGACTCGGGGATAATGACCTCTATTGGAGGAGACAATGATGGATATTGGGGGTTTTCCACTAGCAGTGGAGGGGACAATAACCTCTCGTGGTTGGGCATTCGCTGACGGGAGAAATCAATGCCCTAAGTGGGGGGATCAATGATTTCTGACTGTGGGTTGTTTCCTCACTGACCCTTTGCTTTGAGAGAGTGAAGGAGACATTTCCTATGTGGAGAAGATGTCTTCTTGTGGTGGGGCATTCTTTGAGCAAAGGAGTAAATGTCCTTTAGTGGCTGGGTCTACCCTCAGTGGAGAGGACAATGATGTTCTGACATTCCAGCAGTGGAGGGGAGAATTGACTGTAGTGGCGGTGCATGTCCTGAGTGTTGGAGTCAATAGGGGTCATTTATCGTTAGACTGACCCCTGTTGTTGGAGTTCCGCTGTAGTCAGATTTATTAAAGTGACTTTGGCCTTTGACATATCAGCTGGAAAAATCTTTTGCTGTGTTAGTTGCTTGCAACAGTCACATCAAAAGTTGCAACATAGACCGGGGTGGGGACTGCCGTAAATAAGCGCCAAAACTTGCTCTGAAATTTGTGGCAAATTGCAAATCACGAATACAGGCGTATTGTAAAAACGAATCTATGCAAATAATGCATTTGGAGCGTATCTCCAAACATAGACAAAATTCCAATGATAAATTACCCTAAATGACCTCTAGTGGGGCTTTCCATCTGTTTGTCAATCAATAAGATTGGTTCCAACATCTCAGTGACACTTCCTGGCCAACGGCCGTTTCTGCTTGAAATTGGAATATTCGTATCCAAACTCTGAAGCCTTGCGAACAAGATCTTTGTTCTTATAACATGGGAAATACGGAGTGGCGCAATTGTTGGGGCTTTGACCCAGCACATTGTTCTCTGGGTAGACTTCAGGGGATCCATCATATTTGTTGATCCAGGTCTCAAAAATCCTATGTGTAAAGAAAAGAAGATAATTTACAAAAGAGCTCAGGTGTATTGGCAAGAAGGCTTTGCTGGGTACAATCTCCATCAGTGAGGGGTCTGCTCACATGGACACTGGACCTGACAATTTCGGTTAAAAAGGGCAAAAGAAAACTCAACCAGTGTGACCCTAGGGACCTACAGTCAGCCGCCAACTGAGCAAGTTTTCACACTTATACCGACGAGAGACGCATCATAGGTAAAATCTTAACAATGTGAGACAAAATGAAAAAACAAACCAGAACATCACATTGGGGCAGATTTATTTACCCGTCCATTCGCGATCCAGCGGCGCGTTCTCTGTGGTGGATTCGGGTCCGGCCGGGATTCACTAAGGCAGTTCCTCCGACGTCCACCAGGTGGCGCTGCTGCGCTGAAGTTCATCGGAATGCACTCAAGTTCACCGGCCTATTCCTAGTGAAGGTAAGTGCAAGTCTCGCAACACTTTTTTTTTTTTAAATGCGCCGGTTTTTCCGAATTCGTTCGAATTAATGTTCGGCCACGCCCCCCGATTTCCGTTGTGTGCATGCCGGCGCCGATGCGCCACAATTCAATCGCGTGCGCCGAAAATCCCGGGGCAATTCAGGGGAAATCGGTGGAAATCGGAAATGCGGGAAAACGCGAATCGGGCCCTTAGTAAATGACCCCCAATGTCTGATTTTTAAAGAAGTTATTTGCAAATTATAGTGGAAAATAAGAAGTTGGTCATCTACAAAATAGCAAGATTTCTGGCTCCCAAAATCCAGTGACTTCATTAAGAGACGCCTTTGTCCTACCCTCATTACCTGTAGTAATGGCTCCTTTGTCTTTCCCCTCATCACCTGTATTAATGGCTCCTGTGTCCTCCCCTCATTACCTGTAGTAATGGCTCCTGTGTCCTCCCCTCATTACCTGTAGTAATGGCTCCTGTGTCCTTCCCCTCATCACCTGTAGTAATGGCTCCTGTGTCCTCCTCTTATTACCTGTAGTAATGGCTCCTGTGTCCTCCCCTCATTACCTGTAGTAATGGCTCCTGTGTCCTCCCCTCATTACCTGTAGTAATGGCTCCTGTGTCCTCCCCTCATTACCTGTAGTAATGGCTCCTGTGTCCTCCCCTCATTACCTGTAGTAATGGCTCCTGTGTCCTCCTCTCATTACCTGTAGTATTGGCTCCTGTGTCCTCCCCTCATTACCTGTAGTAATGGCTCCTGTGTCCTCCCCTCATTACCTGTAGTAATGGCTCCTGTGTCCTCCTCTCATTACCTGTAGTAATGGCTCCTGTGTCCTCCTCTCATTACCTGTAGTAATGGCTCCTGTGTCCTCCTCTTATTACCTGTAGTAATGGCTCATGTGTCCTCCTCTCATTACCTGTACTAATGGCTCCTGTGTCCTTCCCCTCATTACCTGTAGTAATGGCTCCTGTGTCCTTCCCCTCATTACCTGTAGTAATGGCTCCTGTGTCCTCCTCTCATTACCTGTAGTAATGTCTCCTCTATCCTCCTCTCATTACTTGTAGTAATGGCTCCCGTGTCCTCCCCTCATTACCTGTAGTAATGGCTCCTGTGTCCTTCCCCTCATTACCTGTAGTAATGGCTCCTGTGTCCTCCCCTCATTACCTGTAGTAATGGCTCCTGTGTCCTCCCCTCATTACCTGTAGTAATGGCTCCTGTGTCCTCCTCTCATTACCTGTAGTAATGGCTCCTGTGTCCTCCTCTCATTACCTGTAGTAATGGCTCCTGTGTCCTCCCCTCATTACCTGTAGTAATGGCTCCTGTGTCCTCCCCTCATTACCTGTAGTAATGGCTCCTGTGTCCTCCTCTCATTACCTGTACTAATGGCTCCTGTGTCCTCCCCTCATTACCTGTAGTAATGGCTCCTGTGTCCTCCTCTCATTACCTGTAGCAATGGCTCCTGTGTCCTCCTCTCATTACCTGTAGTAATGGGTCCTGTGTCCTCCCCTCATTACCTGAAGTAATGGCTCCTCTGTCCTCCCCTCATTACCTGTAGTAATGGCTCCTGTGTCCTCCTCTCATTACCTGTAGTAATGGCTCCTGTGTCCTCCTCGCATTACCTGTAGTAATGGCTCCTGTGTCCTCCCCTCATTACCTGTAGTAATGGGTCCTGTGTCCTCCCCTCATTACCTGTAATAATGGCTCATGTGTCCTCCCCTCATTACCTGTCGTAATGGCTCCTGTGTCCTCCCCTCATTACCTGTGATAATGGCTCCTGTGTCCTCCCCTCATTACCTGTAGTATTGGCTCCTGTGTCCTCCCCTCATTACCTGTAGTAATGGCTCATGTGTCCTCCCCTCATTACCTGTAGTAATGGCTCCTGTGTCCTCCTCTCATTACCTGTAGTAATGGCTCCTGTGTACTCCTCTCATTGCCTGTAGTAATGGCTCCTGTGTCCTCCCTCATTACCTGTAGCAATGGCTCCTGTATCCTCCCCTCATTACCTGTAGTAATGTCTCCTGTGTCCTCCCCTCATTACCTGTAGTAATGTCTCCTGTGTCCTCCCCTCATTACCTGTAGTAATCGCTCCTGTGTCCTTCCTCATTACCTGTAGTAATGGCTCCTGTGTCCTCCCCTCATTACCTGTAGTAATGGCTCCTGTGTCCTCCCCTCATTACCTGTAGTAATGTCTCCTGTGTCCTCCCCTCATTACCTGTAGTAATGGCTCCTGTGTCCTCCCTCATTACCTGTAGTAATGGCTCCTGTGTCCTCCCCTAATTACCTGTAGTAATGGCTCCTGTGTCCTCCTCTCATTACCTGTAGTAATTCGCGATCCAGCGGCGCGTTCTCTGTGGTGGATTCGGGTCCGGCCGGGATTCACTAAGGCAGTTCCTCCGACGTCCACCAGGTGGCGCTGCTGCGCTGAAGTTCATCGGAATGCACTCAAGTTCACCGGCCTATTCCTAGTAAAGGTAAGTGCAAGTCTCGCAACACTTTTTTTTTTTTAAATGCGCCGGTTTTTCCGAATTCGTTCGAATTAATGTTCGGCCACGCCCCCCGATTTCCGTTGTGTGCATGCCGGCGCCGATGCGCCACAATTCAATCGCGTGCGCCGAAAATCCCGGGGCAATTCAGGGGAAATCGGTGGAAATCGGAAATGCGGGAAAACGCGAATCGGGCCCTTAGTAAATGACCCCCAATGTCTGATTTTTAAAGAAGTTATTTGCAAATTATAGTGGAAAATAAGAAGTTGGTCATCTACAAAATAGCAAGATTTCTGGCTCCCAAAATCCAGTGACTTCATTAAGAGACGCCTTTGTCCTACCCTCATTACCTGTAGTAATGGCTCCTTTGTCTTTCCCCTCATCACCTGTATTAATGGCTCCTGTGTCCTCCCCTCATTACCTGTAGTAATGGCTCCTGTGTCCTCCCCTCATTACCTGTAGTAATGGCTCCTGTGTCCTTCCCCTCATCACCTGTAGTAATGGCTCCTGTGTCCTCCTCTTATTACCTGTAGTAATGGCTCCTGTGTCCTCCCCTCATTACCTGTAGTAATGGCTCCTGTGTCCTCCCCTCATTACCTGTAGTAATGGCTCCTGTGTCCTCCCCTCATTACCTGTAGTAATGGCTCCTGTGTCCTCCCCTCATTACCTGTAGTAATGGCTCCTGTGTCCTCCTCTCATTACCTGTAGTATTGGCTCCTGTGTCCTCCCCTCATTACCTGTAGTAATGGCTCCTGTGTCCTCCCCTCATTACCTGTAGTAATGGCTCCTGTGTCCTCCTCTCATTACCTGTAGTAATGGCTCCTGTGTCCTCCTCTCATTACCTGTAGTAATGGCTCCTGTGTCCTCCTCTTATTACCTGTAGTAATGGCTCATGTGTCCTCCTCTCATTACCTGTACTAATGGCTCCTGTGTCCTTCCCCTCATTACCTGTAGTAATGGCTCCTGTGTCCTTCCCCTCATTACCTGTAGTAATGGCTCCTGTGTCCTCCTCTCATTACCTGTAGTAATGTCTCCTCTATCCTCCTCTCATTACTTGTAGTAATGGCTCCCGTGTCCTCCCCTCATTACCTGTAGTAATGGCTCCTGTGTCCTTCCCCTCATTACCTGTAGTAATGGCTCCTGTGTCCTCCCCTCATTACCTGTAGTAATGGCTCCTGTGTCCTCCCCTCATTACCTGTAGTAATGGCTCCTGTGTCCTCCTCTCATTACCTGTAGTAATGGCTCCTGTGTCCTCCTCTCATTACCTGTAGTAATGGCTCCTGTGTCCTCCCCTCATTACCTGTAGTAATGGCTCCTGTGTCCTCCCCTCATTACCTGTAGTAATGGCTCCTGTGTCCTCCTCTCATTACCTGTACTAATGGCTCCTGTGTCCTCCCCTCATTACCTGTAGTAATGGCTCCTGTGTCCTCCTCTCATTACCTGTAGCAATGGCTCCTGTGTCCTCCTCTCATTACCTGTAGTAATGGGTCCTGTGTCCTCCCCTCATTACCTGAAGTAATGGCTCCTCTGTCCTCCCCTCATTACCTGTAGTAATGGCTCCTGTGTCCTCCTCTCATTACCTGTAGTAATGGCTCCTGTGTCCTCCTCGCATTACCTGTAGTAATGGCTCCTGTGTCCTCCCCTCATTACCTGTAGTAATGGGTCCTGTGTCCTCCCCTCATTACCTGTAATAATGGCTCATGTGTCCTCCCCTCATTACCTGTCGTAATGGCTCCTGTGTCCTCCCCTCATTACCTGTGATAATGGCTCCTGTGTCCTCCCCTCATTACCTGTAGTATTGGCTCCTGTGTCCTCCCCTCATTACCTGTAGTAATGGCTCATGTGTCCTCCCCTCATTACCTGTAGTAATGGCTCCTGTGTCCTCCTCTCATTACCTGTAGTAATGGCTCCTGTGTACTCCTCTCATTGCCTGTAGTAATGGCTCCTGTGTCCTCCTTTCATTACCTGTAGTAATGGCTCCTGTGTCCTCCCCTCATTACCTGTGGTAATGGCTCCTGTGTCCTCCTCTCATTACCTGTAGTAATGGCTCCTCTGTCCTCCTCTCATTACCTGTGGTAATGGCTCCTGTGTCCTCCTCTAATTACCTGTAGTAATGGCTCCTGTGTCCTCCCTCATTACCTGTAGCAATGGCTCCTGTATCCTCCCCTCATTACCTGTAGTAATGTCTCCTGTGTCCTCCCCTCATTACCTGTAGTAATGTCTCCTGTGTCCTCCCCTCATTACCTGTAGTAATCGCTCCTGTGTCCTTCCTCATTACCTGTAGTAATGGCTCCTGTGTCCTCCCCTCATTACCTGTAGTAATGGCTCCTGTGTCCTCCCCTCATTACCTGTAGTAATGTCTCCTGTGTCCTCCCCTCATTACCTGTAGTAATGGCTCCTGTGTCCTCCCTCATTACCTGTAGTAATGGCTCCTGTGTCCTCCCCTAATTACCTGTAGTAATGGCTCCTGTGTCCTCCTCTCATTACCTGTAGTAATGGCTCCTCTGTCTTCCCCTCATTACCTGTAGTAATGGCTCCTGTGTCCTCCTCTCATTACCTGTAGTAATGGCTCCTGTGTCCTCCTCTCATTACCTGTAATAATGGCTCCTGTGTCCTCCCCTCATTACCTGTAGTAATGGCTCTTCTGTCCTACTCTCATTACCTGTAGTAATGGCTCCTGTGTCCTCCTCTCATTACCTGTAGCAATGGCTCCTGTGTCCTCTCCTCATTACCTGTAGTAATGGCTCCTGTGTCCTCCCCTCATTACCTGTAGTAATGGCTCCTGTGTCCTCCTCTCATTACCTGTAGTAATGGCTCCTGTGTCCTCCTCTCATTACCTGTAGTAATGGCTCCTGTGTCCTCCTCTTATTACCTGTAGTAATGGCTCCTGTGTCCTCCTCTCATTACCTGTAGTAATGGCTTCTGTGTCCTCCTCTTATTACCTGTAGTAATGGCTCCTGTGTCCTCCCCTCATTACCTGTAGTAATGGCTCCTGTGTCCTCCTCTCATTACCTGTAGTAATGGCTCCTGTGTCCTCCCCTCATTACCTGTAGTAATGGCTCCTCTGTCCTCCCTTCATTACCGGTAGTAATGGCTCCTGTGTCCTCCCCACATTACCTGTAGTAATGGCTCCTGTGTCCTCCTCTCATTACCTGTAGTAATGGCTCCTGTGTCCTCCCCTCATTACCTGTAGTAATGGCTCATGTGTCCTCCCCTCATTACCTGTAGTAATGGCTCCTGTGTCCTCCTCTCATTACCTGTAGTAATGGGTCCTGTGTCCTCCCCTCATTACCTGTAATAATGGCTCATGTGTCCTCCCCTCATTACCTGTAGTAATGGCTCCTGTGTCCTCCTCTCATTATCTGTAGTAATGGCTCCTGTGTCCTCCTCTCATTACCTGTAGTAATGGCTCATGTGTCCTCCCCTCATTACCTGTAGTAATGGCTCCTGTGTCCTCCTCTCATTACCTGTAGTAATGGCTCCTGTGTACTCCTCTCATTGCCTGTAGTAATGGCTCCTGTGTCCTCCTCTCATTACCTGTAGTAATGGCTCCTGTGTACTCCTCTCATTACCTGTAGTAATGTCTCCTGTGTCCTCCCCTCATTACCTGTAGTAATGGCTCCTGTGTCCTCCCCTCATTACCTGTAGTAATGGCTCCTGTGTCCTCCCCCCATTACCTGTAGTAATGGCTCCTGTGTCCTCCTCTCATTACCTGTGGTAATGGCTCCTGTGTCCTCCTCTCATTACCTGTAGTAATGGCTCCTGTGTCCTCCCCTCATTACCTGTAGTAATGGCTCCTGTGTCCTCCCCTCATTACCTGTAGCAATGGCTCCTGTATCCTCCCCTCATTACCTGTAGTAATGGCTCCTGTGTCCTCCTCTCATTACCTGTAGTAATGGCTCCTGTGTCCTCCCCTCATTACCTGTAGTAATGTCTCCTCTGTCCTCCTCTCATTACCTGTAGTAATGTCTTCTGTGTCCTCCCCTCATTACCTGTAGTAATGTCTGCTGTGTCCTCCCCTCATTACCTGTAGTAATGGCTCCTGTGTCCTCCCTCATTACCTGTAGTAATGGCTCCTGTGTCCTCCCCTAATTACCTGTAGTAATGGCTCCTGTGTCCTCCTCTCATTACCTGTAGTAATGGCTCCTGTGTCCTCCTCTAATTACCTTTAGTAATGGCTCCTGTGTCCTCCCCTCATTACCTGTAGCAATGGCTCCTGTGTCCTCCCCTCATTACCTGTAGTAATGGCTCCTGTGTCCTCCTCTCATTACCTTTAGTAATGGCTCCTGTGTCCTCCCCTCATTACCTGTAGCAATGGCTCCTGTGTCCTCCCCTCATTACCAATAGTAATGGCTCCTGTGTCCTCCTCTCATTACCTGTAGTAATGGCTCCTGTGTCCTCCTCTTATTACCTGTAGTAATGGCTCCTGTGTCCTCCTCTCATTACCTGTAGTAATGGCTCCTGTGTCCTCCCCTCATTACCTGTAGTAATGGCTCCTGTGTCCTCCTCTCATTACCTGTAGTAATGGCTCCTCTGTCCTCCTCTCATTACCTGTAGTAATGGCTCCTGTGTCCTCCTCTCATTACCTGTAGTAATGGCTCCTCTGTCCTCCTCTCATTACCTGTAGTAATGGCTCCTGTGTCCTCCTCTCATTACCTGTAGTAATGGCTCCTCTGTCCTCCTCTCATTACCTGTAGTAATGGCTCCTGTGTCCTCCCCTCATTACCTGTAGTAATGGCTCCTGTGTCCTCCTCTCATTACCTGTAGTAATGGCTCCTGTGTCCTCCCCTCATTACCTGTAGTAATGGCTCCTGTGTCCTCCTCTCATTACCTGTAGTAATGGCTCCTGTGTCCTCCTCATTACCTGTAGTAATGGCTCCTGTATCCTCCTCTCATTACCTGTAGTAATGGCTCCTGTGTCCTCCCCTCATTACCTGTAGTAATGGTTCCTGTGTCCTCCTCTCATTACCTGTAGTAATGGCTCCTCTGTCCTCCTCTCATTACCTGTAGTAATGGCTCCTGTGTCCTCCCCTCATTACCTGTAGTAATGGCTCCTGTATCCTCCTCTCATTACCTGTAGTAATGGCTCCTGTGTCCTCCCCTCATTACCTGTAGTAATGGCTCCTCTGTCCTCCCCTCATTACCTGTAGTAATGGCTCCTGTGTCCTCCTCTCATTACCTGTAGTAATGGCTCCTGTATCCTCCTCTCATTACCTGTAGTAATGGCTCCTCTGTCCTCCCCTCATTACCTGTAGTAATGGCTCCTGTGTCCTCCTCTCATTACCTGTAGTAATGGCTCCTGTGTCCTCCTCTTATTACCTGTAGTAATGGCTCCTGTGTCCTCCTCTCATTACCTGTAGTAATGGCTCCTGTGTCCTCCTCTTATTACCTGTAGTAATGGCTCCTGTGTCCTCCCCTCATTACCTGTAGTAATGGCTCCTGTGTTTTCCTCTCATTACCTGTAGTAATGGCTCCTCTGTCCTCCTCTCATTACCTGTAGTAATGGCTCCTGTGTCCTCCGCTCATTACCTGTAGTAATGGCTCCTGTGTCCTCCTCTCATTACCTGTAGTAATGGGTCCTGTGTCCTCCCCTCATTACCTGTAGTAATGGCTCCTGTGCCCTCCCCTCATTACCTGTAGTAATGGCTCCTCTGTCCTCCCCTCATTACCTGTAGTAATGGCTCCTGTGTCCTCCCCTCATTACCTGTAGTAATGGCTCCTGTGTCCTCCCCTCATTACCTGTAGTAATGGCTCCTGTGTCCTCCTCTCATTACCTGTAGTAATGGCTCCTGTGTCCTCCCCTCATTACCTGTAGTAATGGCTCCTGTGTCCTCCTCTCATTACCTGTAGTAATGGCTCCTGTGTCCTCCTCTCATTACCTGTAGTAATGGCTCCTGTGCCCACCTCTCATTACCTGTAGTAATGGGTCCTGTGTCCTCCGCTCATTACCTGTAGTAATGGCTCCTGTGTCCTCCTCTCATTACCTGTAGTAATGGGTCCTGTGTCCTCCCCTCATTACCTGTAGTAATGGCTCCTGTGCCCTCCCCTCATTACCTGTAGTAATGGCTCCTCTGTCCTCCCCTCATTACCTGTAGTAATGGCTCCTGTGTCCTCCCCTCATTACCTGTAGTAATGGCTCCTGTGTCCTCCCCTCATTACCTGTAGTAATGGCTCCTGTGTCCTCCTCTCATTACCTGTAGTAATGGCTCCTGTGTCCTCCCCTCATTACCTGTAGTAATGGCTCCTGTGTCCTCCTCTCATTACCTGTAGTAATGGCTCCTGTGTCCTCCTCTCATTACCTGTAGTAATGGCTCCTGTGCCCCCCTCTCATTACCTGTAGTAATGGGTCCTGTGTCCTCCCCTCATTACCTGTAATAATGGCTCCTGTGTCCTCCCCTCATTACCTGCAGTAATGGCTCCTGTGTCCTCCCCCCATTACCTGTAGTAATGGCTCCTCTGTCCTCCTCTCATTACCTGTAGTAATATCTCCTCTGTCCTCCTCTCATTACCTGTAGTACTGGCTCCTCTGTCCTCCTCTCATTACCTGTATTAATGGCTCCTGTGTCCTCCTCTCATTATCTGTAGTAATGGCTCCTGTGTCCCCCCCTCATTACCTGTAGTAATGGCTCCTGTGTCCTCCCCCCATTACCTGTAGTAATGGCTCCTGTGTCCTCCCCTCATTACCTGTAGTATTGGCTCCTGTGTCCTCCTCTCATTACCTGTAGTAATGGCTCCTGTGTCCTTCCCCTCATCACCTGTAGTAATGGCTCCTGTGTCCTCCCCTCATTACCTGTAGTAATGGCTCCTGTGTCCTCCCCTCATTACCTGTAGTAATGGCTCCTGTGTCCTCCTCTTATTACCTGTAGTAATGGCTCCTGTGTCCTTCCCCTCATTACCTGTAGCAATGGCTCCTGTGTCCTTCCCCTCATTACCTGTAGTAATGGCTCCTGTGTCCTCCTCTCATTACCTGTAGTAATGTCTCCTCTATCCTCCTCTCATTACTTGTAGTAATGGCTCCTGTGTCCTCCCCTCATTACCTGTAGTAATGGCTCCTGTGTCCTTCCCCTCATTACCTGTAGTAATGGCTCCTGTGTCCTCCCCTCATTACCTGTAGTAATGGCTCCTGTGTCCCCTCATTACCTGTAGTAATGGCTCCTGTGTCATCCCCTCATTACCTGTAGTAATGGCTCCTGTGTCATCCCCTCATTACCTGTAGTAATGGCTCCTGTGTCCTCCCCTCATTACCTGTAGTAATGGCTCCTGTGTCCTCCTCTCATTACCTGTACTAATGGCTCCTGTGTCCTCCCCTCATTACCTGTAGTAATGGCTCCTCTGTCCTCCTCTCATTACCTGTAGTAATGGCTCATGTGTCCTCCTCGCATTACCTGTAGTAATGGCTCCTGTGTCCTCCTCTCATTACCTGTAGTAATGGCTCCTGTGACCTCCTCTCATTACCTGTAGTAATGGCTCCTGTGTCCTCCTCTCATTACCTGTAGTAATGGCTCCTGTGTCCTCCCCTCATTACCTGCAGTTATGGCTCCTGTGTCCTCCCCTCATTACCTGTAGTAATGGGTCCTGTGTCCTCCCCTCATTTCCTGTAATAATGGCTCATGTGTCCTCCCCTCATTACCTGTAGTAATGGGTCCTGTGTCCTCCCCTCATTACCTGTAATAATGGCTCATGTGTCCTCCCCTCATTACCTTTAGTAATGGCTCATGTGTCCTCCCCTCATTACCTGTAGTAATGGCTCCTCTGTCCTCCTCTCATTACCTGTAGTAATGGCTCCTGTGTCCTCCCCTCATTACCTGTAGTAATGGCTCCTGTGTCCTCCCCTCATTACCTGTAGTAATGGCTCCTGTGTCCTCCCCTCATTACCTGTAGTAAGGGCTCCTGTGTCCTCCTCTCATTACCTGTAGTAATGGCTCCTGTGTACTCCTCTCATTACCTGTAGTAATGGCTCCTGTGTCCTCCTCTCATTACCTGTAGTAATGGCTCCTGTGTCCTCCTCTCATTACCTGTCGTAATGGCTCCTGTGTCCTCCTCTAATTACCTGTAGTAATGGCTCCTGTGTCCTTCCCCTCATTACCTGTAGTAATGGCTCCTGTGTCCTCCCCTCATTACCTGTAGTAATGGCTCCTGTGTCCTCCCCCCATTACCTGTAGTAATGGCTCCTGTGTCCTCCTCTCATTACCTGTGGTAATGGCTCCTTTGTCCTCCTCTCATTACCTGTAGTAATGGCTCCTGTGTCCTCCCCTCATTACCTGTAGTAATGGCTCCTGTGTCCTCCCCTCATTACCTGTAGCAATGGCTCCTGTATCCTCCCCTCATTACCTGTAGTAATGTCTCCTGTGTCCTCCCCTCATTACCTGTAGTAATGTCTCCTGTGTCCTCCCCTCATTACCTGTAGTAATGGCTCCTGTGTCCTCCCTCATTACCTGTAGTAATGGCTCCTGTGTCCTCCCCTAATTACCTGTAGTAATGGCTCCTGTGTCCTCCTCTCATTACCTGTAGTAATGGCTCCTGTGTCCTCCTCTTATTACCTGTAGTAATGGCTCCTGTGTCCTCCTCCCATTACCTGTAGTAATGGCTCCTGTGTCCTCCTCTTATTACCTGTAGTAATGGCTCCTGTGTCCTTCCCCTCATTACCTGTAGTAATGGCTCCTGTGTCCTCCTCTCATTACCTGTAGTAATGGCTCCTCTGTCCTCCTCTCATTACCTGTAGTAATGGCTCCTGTGTCCTCCTCTCATTACCTGTAGTAATGGCTCCTCTGTCCTCCTCTCATTACCTGTAGTAATGGCTCCTGTGTCCTCCTCTCATTACCTGTAGTAATGGCTCCTGTGTCCTCCTCTCATTACCTGTAGTAATGGCTCCTGTGTCCTCCTCTCATTACCTGTAGTAATGGCTCCTGTATCCTCCTCTCATTACCTGTAGTAATGGCTCCTGTGTCCTCCCCTCATTACCTGTAGTAATGGCTCCTCTGTCCTCCCCTCATTACCTGTAGTAATGGCTCCTGTGTCCTCCTCTCATTACCTGTAGTAATGGCTCCTGTATCCTCCTCTCATTACCTGTAGTAATGGCTCCTCTGTCCTCCCCTCATTACCTGTAGTAATGGCTCCTGTGTCCTCCTCTCATTACCTGTAGTAATGGCTCCTGTGTCCTCCTCTTATTACCTGTAGTAATGGCTCCTGTGTCCTCCTCTCATTACCTGTAGTAATGGCTCCTGTGTCCTCCTCTTATTATCTGTAGTAATGGCTCCTGTGTCCTCCCCTCATTACCTGTAGTAATGGCTCCTGTGTCCTCCTCTCATTACCTGTAGTAATGGCTCCTCTGTCCTCCTCTCATTACCTGTAGTAATGGCTCCTGTGTCCTCCGCTCATTACCTGTAGTAATGGCTCCTGTGTCCTCCCCTCATTACCTGTAGTAATGGCTCCTGTGTCCTCCTCTCATTACCTGTAGTAATGGGTCCTGTGTCCTCCCCTCATTACCTGTAGTAATGGCTCCTGTGTCCTCCCCTCATTACCTGTAGTAATGGCTCCTCTGTCCTCCCCTCATTACCTGTAGTAATGGCTCCTGTGTCCTTCCCTCATTACCTGTAGTAATGGCTCCTGTGTCCTCCTCTCATTACCTGTAGTAAAGGCTCCTGTGTCCTCCCCTCATTACCTGTAGTAATGGCTCCTGTGTCCTCCTCTCATTACCTGTAGTAATGGCTCCTGTGTCCTCCTCTCATTACCTGTAGTAATGGCTCCTGTCCCCCCCTCTCATTACCTGTAGTAATGGGTCCTGTGTCCTCCCCTCATTACCTGTAATAATGGCTCCTGTGTCCTCCCCTCATTACCTGTAGTAATGGCTCCTGTGTCCTCCCCCCATTACCTGTAGTAATGGCTCCTCTGTCCTCCTCTCATTACCTGTAGTAATGGCTCCTGTGTCCTCCTCTCATTCCCTGTAGTACTGGCTCCTCTGTCCTCCTCTCATTACCTGTATTAATGGCTCCTGTGTCCTCCTCTCATTATCTGTAGTAATGGCTCCTGTGTCCCCCCCTCATTACCTGTAGTAATGGCTCCGGTGTCCTCCCCCCATTACCTGTAGTAATGGCTCCTGTGTCCTCCCCTCATTACCTGTAGTAATGGCTCCTGTGTCCTCCTCTCATTACCTGTAGTAATGGCTCCTGTGTCCTTCCCCTCATCACCTGTAGTAATGGCTCCTGTGTCCTCCCCTCATTACCTGTAGTAATGGCTCCTGTATCCTCCCCTCATTACCTGTAGTAATGGCTCCTGTGTCCTCCTCTTATTACCTGTAGTAATGGCTCCTGTGTCCTTCCCCTCATTACCTGTAGTAATGGCTCCTGTGTCCTTCCCTTAATTACCTGTAGTAATGGCTCCTGTGTCCTTCTCTCATTACCTGTAGAAATGTCTCCTCTATCCTCCTCTCATTACTTGTAGTAATGGCTCCTGTGTCCTCCCCTCATTACCTGTAGTAATGGCTCCTGTGTCCTTCCCCTCATTACCTGTAGTAATGGCTCCTGTGTCCTCCCCTCATTACCTGTAGTAATGGCTCCTGTGTCCTCTCATTACCTGTAGTAATGGCTCCTGTGTCATCCCCTCATTACCTGTAGTAATGGCTCCTGTGTCCTCCCCTCATTACCTGTAGTAATGGCTCCTGTGTCCTCCTCTCATTACCTGTACTAATGGCTCCTGTGTCCTCCCCTCATTACCTGTAGTAATGGCTCCTCTGTCCTCCTCTCATTACCTGTAGTAATGGCTCATGTGTCCTCCTCGCATTACCTGTAGTAATGGCTCCTGTGTCCTCCTCTCATTACCTGTAGTAATGGCTCCTGTGTCCTCCTCTCATTACCTGTAGTAATGGCTCCTGTGTCCTCCTCTCATTACCTGTAGTAATGGGTCCTGTGTCCTCCCCTCATTACCTGTAGTTATGGCTCTTGTGTCCTCCCCTCATTACCTGTAGTAATGGGTCCTGTGTCCTCCCCTCATTACCTGTAATAATGGCTCATGTGTCCTCCCCTCATTACCTGTAGTAATGGCTCATGTGTCCTCCCCTCATTACCTGTAGTAATGGCTCCTGTGTCCTCCTCTCATTGCCTGTAGTAATGGCTCCTGTGTCCTCCTCTCATTACCTGTAGTAATGGCTCCTGTGTCCTCCTCTCATTACCTGTCGTAATGGCTCCTGTGTCCTCCTCTAATTACCTGTAGCAATGGCTCCTGTGTCCTCCCCTCATTACCTGTAGTAATGGCTCCTGTGTCCTCCCCTCATTACCTGTAGTAATGTCTCCTGTGTCCTCCCCTCATTACCTGTAGTAATGGCTCCTGTGTCCTCCCTCATTACCTGTAGTAATGGCTCCTGTGTCCTCCCCTCATTACCTGTAGTAATGGCTCCTATGTCCTCCTCTCATTACCTGTAGTAATGGCTCCTGTGTCCTCCTCTCATTACCTGTAGTAATGGCTCCTGTGTCCTCCCCTCATTATCTGTAGTAATGGCTCCTGTGTCCTCCTCTCATTACCTGTAGTAATGGCTCCTGTGTCCTCCCCTCATTACCTGTAGTAATGGCTCCTCTGTCCTCCTCTCATTACCTGTAGTAATGGCACCTGTGTCCTCCCCTCATTACCTGTAGTAATGGCTCCTCTGTCCTCCTCTCATTACCTGTAGTAATGGCTCCTGTGTCCTCCTTTCATTACCTGTAGCAATGGCTCCTGTGTCCTCTCCTCATTACCTGTAGTAATGGCTCCTGTGTCCTCCCCTCATTACCTGTAGTAATGGCTCCTGTGTCCTCCTCTCATTACCTGTAGTAATGGCTCTTGTGTCCTCCTCTCATTACCTGTAGTAATGGCTCCTGTGTCCTCCTCTTATTACCTGTAGTAATGGCTCCTGTGTCCTCCTCTCATTACCTGTAGTAATGGCTTCTGTGTCCTCCTCTTATTACCTGTAGTAATGGCTCCTGTGTCCTCCCCTCATTACCTGTAGTAATGGCTCCTGTGTCCTCCTCTCATTACCTGTAGTAATGGCTCCTCTGTCCTCCTCTCATTACCTGTAGTAATGGGTCCTGTGTCCTCCCCTCATTACCTGTAGTAATGGCTCCTGTGTCCTCCCCTCATTACCTGTAGTAATGGCTCCTGTGTCCTCCTCTCATTACCTGTAGTAATGGCTCCTGTGTCATCCCCTCATTACCTGTAGTAATGGCTCCTCTGTCCTCCCCTCATTACCTGTAGTAATGGCTCCTGTGTCCTCCCCACATTACCTGTAGTAATGGCTCCTGTGTCCTCCCTCATTACCTGTAGTAATGGATCCTGTGTCCTCCCCTCATTACCTGTAGTAATGGCTCCTGTGTCCTCCTCTCATTACCTGTAGTAATGGCTCATGTGTCCTCCTCTCATTACCTGTAGTAATGGCTCCTGTGTCCTCCTCTTATTACCTGTAGTAATGGCTCCTGTGTCCTCCTCTCATTACCTGTAGTAATGGCTTCTGTGTCCTCCTCTTATTACCTGTAGTAATGGCTCCTGTGTCCTCCCCTCATTACCTGTAGTAATGGCTCCTGTGTCCTCCTCTCATTACCTGTAGTAATGGCTCCTCTGTCCTCCTCTCATTACCTGTAGTAATAGGTCCTGTGTCCTCCCCTCATTACCTGTAGTAATGGCTCCTGTGTCCTCCCCTCATTACCTGTAGTAATGGCTCCTGTGTCCTCCTCTCATTACCTGTAGTAATGGCTCCTGTGTCATCCCCTCATTACCTGTAGTAATGGCTCCTCTGTCCTCCCCTCATTACCTGTAGTAATGGCTCCTGTGTCCTCCCCACATTACCTGTAGTAATGGCTCCTGTGTCCTCCCCTCATTACCTGTAGTAATGGCTCCTCTGTCCTCCTCTCATTACCTGTAGTAATGGCTCCTGTGTCCTCCTCTCATTACCTGTAGTAATGTCTCCTGTGTCATCCCCTCATTACCTGTAGTAATGGCTCCTGTGTCCTCCCCTCATTACCTGTAGTAATGGCTCCTGTGTCCTCCCCACATTACCTGTAGTAATGGCTCTTGTGTCCTCCTCTCATTACCTGTAGTAATGGCTCCTCTGTCCTCCTCTCATTACCTGTAGTAATGGCTCCTGTGTCCTCCCCTCATTACCTGTAGTAATGGCTCCTGTGTCCTCCTCTTATTACCTGTAGTAATGGCTCCTGTGTCCTCCCCTCATTACCTGTAGTAATGGCTCATGTGTCCTCCCCTCATTACCTGTAGTAATGGCTCCTGTGTCCTCCTCTCATTACCTGTAGTAATGGGTCCTGTGTCCTCCCCTCATTACCTGTAATAATGGCTCATGTGTCCTCCCTTCATTACCTGTAGTAATGGCTCATGTGTCCTCCTCTCATTACCTGTAGTAATGGCTCCTGTGTCCTCCTCTCATTACCTGTAGTAATGGCTCATGTGTACTCCTCTCATTGCCTGTAGTAATGGCTCCTGTGTCCTCCTCTCATTACCTGTAGTAATGGCTCCTGTGTACTCCTCTCATTGCCTGTAGTAATGGCTCCTGTGTCCTCCTCTCATTACCTGTAGTAATGGCTCCTGTGTCCTTCTCTCATTACCTGTGGTAATGGCTCCTGTGTCCTCCTCTCATTACCTGTAGTAATGGCTCCTGTGTCCTCCCCTCATTACCTGTAGTAATGGCTCCTCTATCCTCCTCTCATTACCTGTAGTAATGGCTCCTCTGTCCTCCTCTCATTACCAGTAGTAATGGCTCCTCTATCCTCCTCTCATTACCTGTAGTAATGGCTCCTCTGTCCTCCCCTCATTACCTGTAGTAATGTCTCCTGTGTCCTCCCCTCATTACCTGTAGTAATGTCTCCTGTGTCCTCCCCTCATTACCTGTAGTAATGGCTCCTGTGTCCTCCCTCATTACCTGTAGTAATGGCTCCTGTGTCCTCCCCTCATTACCTGTAGTAATGGCCCCTGTGTCCTCCTCTCATTACCTGTAGTAATGGCTCCTGTGTCCTCCTCTCATTACCTGTAGTAATGGCTCCTGTGTCCTCCCCTCATTACCTGTAGTAATGGCTCCTGTGTCCTCCCCTCATTACCTGTAGTAATGGCTCCTGTGTCCTCCTCTCATTACCTGTAGTAATGGCTCCTGTGTCCTCCCCTCATTACCTGTAGTAATGGCTCCTGTGTCCTCCCCTCATTACCTGTAGTAATGGCTCCTGTGTCCTCCTCTCATTACCTGTAGTAATGGCTCCTGTGTCCTCCTCTCATTACCTGTAGTAATGGCTCCTGTGTCCTCCTCTCATTACCTGTAGTAATGGCTCCTGTGTCCTCCTCTCATTACCTGTAGTAATGGCTCCTGTGTCCTCCCCTCATTACCTGTAGTAATGGCTCCCGTGTCCTCCTCTTATTACCTGTAGTAATGGCTCCTGTGTCCTCCCCTCATTACCTGTAGTAATGGCTCCTCTGTCCTCCTCTTATTACCTGTAGTAATGGCTCCTGTGTCCTCCCCTCATTACCTGTAGTAATGGCTCCTGTGTCCTCCTCTCATTACCTGTAGTAATGGCTCCTCTGTCCTCCTCTCATTACCTGTAGTAATGGCTCCTGTGTCCTCCTCTCATTACCTGTAGTAATGGCTCCTGTGTCCTCCTCTCATTACCTGTAGTAATGGCTCCTCTATCCTCCTCTCATTACCTGTAGTAATGGCTCCTGTGTCCTCCTCTCATTACCTGTAGTAATGGCTCCTGTGTCATCCCCTCATTACCTGTAGTAATGGCTCCTCTGTCCTCCCCTCATTACCTGTAGTAATGGCTCCTGTGTCCTCCCCACATTACCTGTAGTAATGGCTCCTGTGTCCTCCTCTCATTACCTGTAGTAATGGCTCCTCTGTCCTCCTCTCATTACCTGTAGTAATGGCTCCTGTGTCCTCCCCTCATTACCTGTAGTAATGGCTCCTGTGTCCTCCCCTTATTACCTGTAGTAATGGCTCCTGTGTCCTCCCCTCATTACCTGTAGTAATGGCTCATGTGTCCTCCCCTCATTACCTGTAGTAATGGCTCCTGTGTCCTCCTCTCATTACCTGTAGTAATGGGTCCTGTGTCCTCCCCTCATTACCTGTAATAATGGCTCATGTGTCCTCCCTTCATTACCTGTAGTAATGACTCCTGTGTCCTCCTCTCATTACCTGTAGTAATGGCTCCTGTGTCCTCCTCTCATTACCTGTAGTAATGGCTCCTGTGTCCTCCCCTCATTACCTGTAGTAATGGCTCCTGTGTCCTCCCCTCATTACCTGTAGTAATGGCTCCTGTGTCCTCCCCTCATTACCTGTAGTAATGGCTCCTGTGTCCTCCTCTCATTACCTGTAGTAATGCCTCCTCTGTCCTCCTCTCATTACCTGTAGTAATGGCTCCTCTGTCCTCCTCTCATTACCTGTAGTAATGGCTCCTCTGTCCTCCCCTCATTACCTGTAGTAATGGCTCCTGTGTCCTCCCCTCATTACCTGTAGTAATGGCTCCTGTGTCCTCCTCTCATTACCTGTAGTAATGGCTCCTGTGTCCTCCTCTCATTACCTGTAGTAATGGCTCCTGTGTACTCCTCTCATTACCTGTAGTAATGGCTCCTGTGTCCTCCTCTCATTACCTGTAGTAATGGCTCCTGTGTCCTCCCCTCATTACCTGTAGTAATGGCTCCTGTGTCCTCCCTTCATTACCTGTAGTAATGGCTCCTGTGTCCTCCTCTCATTACCTGTAGTAATGGCTCCTGTGTCCTCCTCTCATTACCTGTAGTAATGGCTCCTGTGTCCTCCTCTCATTACCTGTAGTAATGGCTCCTGTGTACTCCTCTCATTGCCTGTAGTAATGGCTCCTGTGTCCTCCTCTCATTACCTGTAGTAATGGCTCCTGTGTCCTTCTCTCATTACCTGTGGTAATGGCTCCTGTGTCCTCCTCTCATTACCTGTAGTAATGGCTCCTGTGTCCTCCCCTCATTACCTGTAGTAATGGCTCCTGTGTCCTCCTCTCATTACCTGTAGCAATGGCTCCTGTATCCTCCCCTCATTACCTGTAGTAATGTCTCCTGTGTCCTCCCCTCATTACCTGTAGTAATGTCTCCTGTGTCCTCCCCTCATTACCTGTAGTAATGGCTCCTGTGTCCTCCCCTCATTACCTGTAGTAATGGCTCCTGTGTCCTCCCCTCATTACCTGTAGTAATGGCTCCTGTGTCCTCCTCTCATTACCTGTAGTAATGGCTCCTGTGTACTCCTCTCATTGCCTGTAGTAATGGCTCCTGTGTCCTCCTCTCATTATCTGTAGTAATGGCTCCTGTGTCCTTCTCTCATTACCTGTGGTAATGGCTCCTGTGTCCTCCTCTCATTACCTGTAGTAATGGCTCCTGTGTCCTCCCCTCATTACCTGTAGTAATGGCTCCTGTGTCCTCCTCTCATTACCTGTAGCAATGGCTCCTGTATCCTCCCCTCATTACCTGTAGTAATGTCTCCTGTGTCCTCCCCTCATTACCTGTAGTAATGGCTCCTGTGTCCTCCTCTCATTACCTTTAGTAATGCCTCCAGTGTCCTCCTCTCATTACCTGTAGCAATGGCTCCTGTGTCCTCCCCTCATTACCTGTAGTAATGGCTCCTGTGTCCTCCCCTCATTACCTGTAGTAATGGCTCCTGTGTCCTCCCCTCATTACCTGTAGTAATGGCTCCTGTGTCCTCCTCTCATTACCTGTGGTAATGGCTCCTGTGTCCTCCTCTCATTACCTGTAGTAATGGCTCCTGTGTCCTCCTCTTATTACCTGTAGTAATGGCTCCTGTGTCCTCCTCTCATTACCTGTAGTAATGGCTCCTGTGTCCTCCTCTTATTACCTGTAGTAATGGCTCCTGTGTCCTCCTCTCATTACCTGTAGTAATGGCTCCTCTGTCCTCCTCTCATTACCTGTAGTAATGGGTCCTGTGTCCTCCCCTCATTACCTGTAGTAATGTCTCCTGTGTCCTCCCCTCATTACCTGTAGTAATGGCTCCTGTGTCCTCCCCTCATTACCTGTAGTAATGGCTCCTGTGTCCTCCTCTCATTAACTGTAGTAATGCCTCCTGTGTCCTCCTCTCATTACCTGTAGCAATGGCTCCTGTGTCCTCCCCTCATTACCTGTAGTAATGGCTCCTGTGTCCTCCCCTCATTACCTGTAGTAATGACTCCTGTGTCCTCCCCTCATTACCTGTAGTAATGGCTCCTGTGTCCTCCCTCATTACCTGTAGTAATGGCTCCTGTGTCCTCCCCTCATTACCTGTAGTAATGGCTCCTCTGTCCTCCTCTCATTACCTGTAGTAATGGCTCCTGTGTCCTCCTCTCATTACCTGTAGTAATGGCTCCTGTGTCCTCCGCTCATTACCTGTAGTAATGGCTCCTGTGTCCTCCTCTCATTACCTGTAGTAGTGGCTCCTGTGTCCTCCCCTCATTACCTGTAGTAATGGCTCCTGTGTCCTCCCCTCATTACCTGTAGCAATGGCTCCTGTATCCTCCCCTCATTACCTGTAGTAATGTCTCCTGTGTCCGCCCCTCATTACCTGTAGTAATGTCTCCTGTGTCCTCCCCTCATTACCTGTAGTAATGGCTCCTGTGTCCTCCCCTCATTACCTGTAGTAATGGCTCCTGTGTCCTCCCCTCATTACCTGTAGTAATGGCTCCTGTGTCCTCCTCTCATTACCTGTAGTAATGGCTCCTGTGTCCTCCTCTCATTACCTTTAGTAATGCCTCCAGTGTCCTCCTCTCATTACCTGTAGCAATGGCTCCTGTGTCCTCCCCTCATTACCTGTAGTAATGGCTCCTGTGTCCTCCCCTCATTACCTGTAGTAATGGCTCCTGTGTCCTCCTCTCATTACCTGTGGTAATGGCTCCTGTGTCCTCCTCTCATTACCTGTAGTAATGGCTCCTGTGTCCTCCTCTTATTACCTGTAGTAATGGCTCCTGTGTCCTCCTCTCATTACCTGTAGTAATGGCTCCTGTGTCCTCCTCTTATTACCTGTAGTAATGGCTCCTGTGTCCTCCTCTCATTACCTGTAGTAATGGCTCCTCTGTCCTCCTCTCATTACCTGTAGTAATGGGTCCTGTGTCCTCCCCTCATTACCTGTAGTAATGTCTCCTGTGTCCTCCCCTCATTACCTGTAGTAATGGCTCCTGTGTCCTCCTCTCATTACCTGTAGTAATGGCTCCTGTGTCCTCCTCTCATTACCTGTAGTAATGCCTCCTGTGTCCTCCTCTCATTACCTGTAGCAATGGCTCCTGTGTCCTCCCCTCATTACCTGTAGTAATGGCTCCTGTGTCCTCCCCTCATTACCTGTAGTAATGACTCCTGTGTCCTCCCCTCATTACCTGTAGTAATGGCTCCTGTGTCCTCCCCTCATTACCTGTAGTAATGGCTCCTCTGTCCTCCTCTCATTACCTGTAGTAATGGCTCCTGTGTCCTCCTCTCATTACCTGTAGTAATGGCTCCTGTGTCCTCCGCTCATTACCTGTAGTAATGGCTCCTGTGTCCTCCTCTCATTACCTGTAGTAATGGCTCCTGTGTCCTCCCCTCATTACCTGTAGTAATGGCTCCTGTGTCCTCCCCTCATTACCTGTAGTAATGGCTCCTGTGTCCTCCTCTCATTACCTGTAGTAATGGCTCCTGTGTCTTCCTCTTATTACCTGTAGTAATGGCTCCTGTGTCCTCCTCTCATTACCTGTAGTAATGGCTCCTGTGTCCTCCTCTTATTTCCTGTAGTAATGGCTCCTGTGTCCTCCCCTCATTACCTGTAGTAATGGCTCCTGTGTCCTCCTCTCATTACCTGTAGTAATGGCTCCTCTGTCCTCCTCTCATTACCTGTAGTAATGGCTCCTGTGTCCTCCCCTCATTACCTGTAGTAATGGCTCCTCTGTCCTCCCCTCATTACCTGTAGTAATGGCTCCTGAGTCCTCCCCTCATTACCTGTAGTAATGGCTCCTGTGTCCTCCCCTCATTACCTGTAGTAATGGCTCCCGTGTCCTCCTCTCATTACCTGTAGTAATGGCTCCTGTGTCCTCCCCTCATTACCTGTAGTAATGGCTCCTGTGTACTCCTCTCATTACCTGTAGTAATGGGTCCTGTGTCCTCCCCTCATTACCTGTAGTAATGGTTCCTCTGTCCTGCTCTCATTACCTGTAGTAATGGCTCCTGTGTCCTCCTCTCATTACCTGTAGTAATGGCTCCTGTGTCCTCCCCTCATTACCTGTAGTAATGGCTCCTGTGTCCTCCCCTCATTACCTGTAGTAATGGCTCCTGTGTCCTCCCCTCATTACTTGTAGTAATGGCTCCTGTGTCCTCCCCTCATTACCTGTAGTAATGGCTCCTGTGTCCTCCCCTCATTACCTGTAGTAATGGCTCCTGTGTCCTCCTCTCATTACCTGTAGTAATGGCTCCTGTGTCCTCCTCTCATTACCTGTAGTAATGGCTCCTCTGTCCTCCTCTCATTACCTGTAGTAATGGCTCCTGTGTCCTCCCCTCATTACCTGTAGTAATGGCTCCTCTGTCCTCCTCTCATTACCTGTAGTAATGGGTCTGTGTCCTCCCCTCATTACCTGTAATAATGGCTCCTGTGTCCTCCCCCCATTACATGTAGTAATGGCTCCTGTGTCCTCCTCTCATTACCTGTAGTAATGGCTCCTGTGTCCTCCTCTCATTACCTGTAGTAATGGCTCCTCTGTCCTCCTCTCGTTACCTGTAGTAATGGCTCCTGTGTCCTCCTCTCATTACCTGTAGTAATGGCTCCTGTGTCCTTCCCCTCATTACCTGTAGTAATGGCTCCTGTGTCCTCCTCTCATTACCTGTAGTAATGGCTCCTGTGTCCTCCCCTCATTACCTGTAGTAATGGCTCCTGTGTCCTCCTCTCATTACCTGTAGTAATGGCTCCTGTGTCCTCCTCTCATTACCTGTAGTAATGGCTCCTGTGTCCTCCCCTCATTACCTGTAGTAATGGCTCCTGTGTCCTCCCCTCATTACCTGTAGTAATGGCTCCTGTGTCCTCCCCTCATTACCTGTAGTAATGCTTCCTGTGTCCTCTCATTGCCAGTAGTAATGGCTCCTGTGTCCTCCTCTCATTACCTGTAGTAATGGCTCCTGTGTCCTCCCCTCATTACCTGTAGTAATGGCTCCTGTGTCCTCCCCTCATTACCTGTAGTAATGGCTCCTGTGTCCTCCTCTCATTACCTGTAGTAATGGCTCCTGTGTCCTTCCCCTCATTACCTGTAGTAATGGCTCCTGTGTCCTTCCCCTCATCACCTGTAGTAATGGCTCCTTTCTCCTACCCTTATTACCCGTAGTAATTGCCAAAATGCGCAATTCGGACCCTTAGTAAATGACCCCCAATGTTTAAAATCTAATAGTAACAATTTTGAATTCCAGATGAATGAATGGCTCACATGCAATATCTCCAGGGTAATATATATAATAGAATGTCCGTGTAAAAAGCTATATGTAGGTAGAACCTGCAGGACACTCAGAGATAGAACAGCAGAACATTTTAGGAACATCATCAGGCTTTGAGCAACATAATCTATCCGCCCATTATAAAAAATATCACAACTGCAATGTACTAAATACAAAATTCAGCGCTTTCCCCTCCGTTCCCCTCCGCCGAGTAGTGGCTGAGGAAGAAGCCGAGTAGTGGCTGAGGAAGGAACCGAGTAGTGGCTGAGGAAGAAGCCGAGTAGTGGCTGAGGAAGGAACCGAGTAGTGGCTGAGGAAGAAGCCGAGTAGTGGCTGAGGAAGAAGCCGAGTAGTGGCTGAGGAAGAAGCCGAGTAGTGGCTGAGGAAGGAACCGAGTAGTGGCTGAGGAAGAAGCCGAGTAGTGGCTGAGGAAGAAGCCGAGTAGTGGCTGAGGAAGAAGCCGAGTAGTGGCTGAGGAAGGAACCGAGTAGTGGCTGAGGAAGAAGCCGAGTAGTGGCTGAGGAAGAAGCCGAGTAGTGGCTGAGGAAGAAGCCGAGTAGTGGCTGAGGAAGAAGCCGAGTAGTGGCTCTGAAATGCCTTTGGGAAGAACATTGTTTCCAGTGTGGACGGGAGATACCTGATAAGGAATACACCGTCTCTTAAAAAAGAATTGCCGGCAACTAAAAAGACACACAATGGGGGTCATTTACTAAGGACCCGAATCGTATTTTTCCGTAGGGTAACCCGAATTTTACCGGTTTGCACCGATTTTCCGTGAATTACCCCGGGATTTTGGCGCACGTGATCGGATTGTGGCGCATCGGCGCCGGCATGCACACAACGGAAATTCGGGGGCGTGGTCGTCGGAAAAAAACCCGTCGGATTCGGAGAAACCGCTGTATTTAAAAAAAAAAAATGTGTCGCTTGACACGCGCTTACCTGCACCTGGCCTGGCTTGGTGAACTCCGACGGAATTCAGCGCTGCAGCGACACCTAGTGGACATGGGGGAACTACCTTAGTGAATCGCCGGAAGACCCGAATCCTCCACAGAGAACGTGCCGCTGGATCACGACAGGACCGGTTAAGTAAATCTGCCCCATTGTATCACAGCGTCGATTAACCCACCACATTAGGTGTTGGCTGTGCACGGCGGACAATCAGGACCTGAACCAGCTGTTAGTGTCTGGGTTAGACGTATGCGCACAGGACACATAGCAACGCCGAGACTACTCGCTGGAACCAAGAGTGCCACGGCCGACTCATATCGGAACCGACATAACGAGTCCGGATTGTGCCGAAAGTCGAGAACCATGAGTCTCTACATTTATAGAGGAGATGATGCTCCATCCAATGCCACATGTCCTATAGTATAACAATATACAATACTGAGGGCTGCAGAAGTGAGTTGTATAGACTTTAAGGCATAGGAACAATCGCTGGATGCACAGACTGAGGCCACTACATAACAAAGTCACCAAAGTTATCCCTTTACCTATGAAGATATTGTCAACAATTCTCCACATTGCAAGTGAAGGACATTCATACATTGCTCTCCACACTGTCTATAAAAATACAGAAATTAAGTATTCAGGTCCATTTATGTATTTATATTGTGACGTTCTGTTACCTATCAAATATAGCTTATGTCAGGGTCTATAGCCACAGAACTGTATAAGGCCATACGTTGTTATCAGGTCACTATTTGACTTTTTAATTCTTTTAAAACAATAAATATTTGTTCCAGATTTGCATCACGTGTCTGGTGTACAGCGAGTTACTGCTTGGTATTTATTTTATGTTGTATATTTGTTTGGTACAGATCGGACCCCTGCACATTGGCGATTTTGTTAAGTGTATATTGGGAGGTAGGATAGTGCTGAGTTCTGTCTTCTTGACCCCCTGAAAACTGCACTGTTTATAGTAAATGTGGGCCAATTTGCGCACCAAAGACACAGACCGATCAACACTAATAATGAAAGCCTTGCACTGTGTGTAGTCTCTGCAGATTATTTGTTTATGTTGGGTGGAGTTTCTAGATACTATGCGGCCACATTTACCAAGTGTGCAGTATAGTGTGCAGGGGGTGGACTATGTGCAGGGGGTGTACTATGTGCAGGGTATGTGTACTATGTGCAGGGGGTGGACTATGTGCAGGGGGTGTACTATGTGCAGGGTGTGTACTATGTGCAGGGGGGGTGTACTATGTGCAGGGGGTGTACTATGTGCAGGGGGGGTGTACTATGTGCAGGGGGTGTACTATGTGCAGGGTGTGTGCTATGTGCAGGGTGTGTACTATGTGCAGGGTGTGTGCTATGTGCAGGGTGTGTACTATGTGCAGGGTATGTGTACTATGTGCAGGGTGTGTACTATGTGCAGGGGGTGGACTATGTGCAGGGGGTGTACTATGTGCAGGGTGTGTGTACTATGTGCAGGGGGTGGACTATGTGCAGGGTGTGTACTATGTGCAGGGGGTGTACTATGTGCAGGGGGGGGTGTACTATGTGCAGGGGGGGTGTACTATGTGCAGGGGGTGTACTATGTGCAGGGTGTGTGCTATGTGCAGGGTGTGTACTATGTGCAGGGTGTGTGCTATGTGCAGGGTGTGTACTATGTGCAGGGTATGTGTACTATGTGCAGGGTGTGTACTATGTGCAGGGGGTGGACTATGTGCAGGGGGTGTACTATGTGCAGGGTGTGTACTATGTGCAGGGTGTGTACCATGTGCAGGGGGTGTACTATGTGCAGGGTGTGTGCTATGTGCAGGGGGTGTACTATGTGCAGGGGGGGTTGTACTATGTGCAGGGTGTGTACTATGTGCAGGGGGTGTACTATGTGCAGGGGGTGTACTATGTGCAGGGGGTGTACTATGTGCAGGGGGTGTACTATGTGCAGGGTGTGTACTATGTGCAGGGAGTCTACTATGTGCAGGGGGTGTACTATGTGCAGGGTGTGTGCTATGTGTAGGGGGTGTACTATGTGCAGGGGGTGTACCATGTGCAGGGGGTGTACCATGTGCAGGGTGTGTACTATGTGCAGGGTATGTGTACTATGTGCAGGGTGTGTACTATGTGCAGGGGGTGGACTATGTGCAGGGGGTGTACTATGTGCAGGGTGTGTACTATGTGCAGGGTGTGTACCATGTGCAGGGGGTGTACTATGTGCAGGGTGTGTGCTATGTGCAGGGGGTGTACTATGTGCAGGGGGTGTACTATGTGCAGGGTGTGTGCTATGTGCAGGGGGTGTACTATGTGCAGGGGGTGTACTATGTGCAGGGTGTGTGCTATGTGCAGGGGGTGTACTATGTGCAGGGGGTGTACTATGTGCAGGGGGTGTACCATGTGCAGGGGGTGTACCATGTGCAGGGTGTGTACTATATGCAGGGTGTGTAGTATGTGCAGGGGGTGTAGTATGTGCAGGGGGTGTACTATGTGCAGGGTGTGTGCTATGTGCAGGGGGTGTACTATGTGCAGGGGGTGTACTATGTGCAGGGGGTGTACTATGTTCAGGGTGTGTACTATGTGCAGGGTGTGTACCATGTGCAGGGGGTGTGCTATGTGCAGGGGGTGTACTATGTGCAGGGTGTGTGCTATGTGCAGGGGGTGTACTATGTGCAGGGTGTGTACTATGTGCAGGGAGTGTACTATGTGCAGGGGGTGTACTATGTGCAGGGTGTGTGCTATGTGCAGGGGGTGTACTATGTGCAGGGGGTGTACTATGTGCAGGGTGTGTACTATGTGCAGGGAGTGTACTATGTGCAGGGGGTGTACTATGTGCAGGGTGTGTGCTATGTGCAGGGGGTGTACTATGTGCAGGGGGTGTACTATGTGCAGGGGGTGTACCATGTGCAGGGGGTGTACCATGTGCAGGGTGTATACTATATGCAGGGTGTGTAGTATGTGCAGGGGGTGTACAATGTGCAGGGGGTGTACTATGTGCAGGGTGTGTGCTATGTGCAGGGGGTGTACTATGTGCAGGGGGTGTACTATGTGCAGGGGGTGTACCATGTGCAGGGGGTGTACTATGTGCAAGGGGTGTACTATGTTCAGGGTGTGTACTATGTGCAGGGTGTGTACCATGTGCAGGGGGTGTACTATGTGCAGGGGGTGTACTATGTGCAGGGGGTGTGCTATGTGCAGGGGGTGTACTATGTGCAGGGGGGGGTGTACTATGTGCTGGGGTGTGTACTATGTGCGGGGTGTGTACTATGTGCAGGGTGTGTACTATGTGCAGGGGGTGTGCTATGTGCAGGGGGTGTACTATGTGCAGGGTGTGTGCTATGTGCAGGGGGTGTACTATGTGCAGGGTGTGTACTATGTGCAGGGAGTGTACTATGTGCAGGGGGTGTACTATGTGCAGGGTGTGTGCTATGTGCAGGGGGTGTACTATGTGCAGGGGGTGTACTATGTGCAGGGTGTGTACTATGTGCAGGGAGTGTACTATGTGCAGGGGGTGTACTATGTGCAGGGTGTGTGCTATGTGCAGGGGGTGTACTATGTGCAGGGGGTGTACTATGTGCAGGGGGTGTACCATGTGCAGGGGGTGTACCATGTGCAGGGTGTGTACTATATGCAGGGTGTGTAGTATGTGCAGGGGGTGTACAATGTGCAGGGGGTGTACTATGTGCAGGGTGTGTGCTATGTGCAGGGGGTGTACTATGTGCAGGGGGTGTACTATGTACAGGGGGTGTACCATGTGCAGGGGGTGTACTATGTGCAAGGGGTGTACTATGTTCAGGGTGTGTACTATGTGCAGGGTGTGTACCATGTGCAGGGGGTGTACTATGTGCAGGGGGTGTACTATGTGCAGGGGGTGTGCTATGTGCAGGGGGTGTACTATGTGCAGGGGGGGTGTACTATGTGCTGGGGTGTGTACTATGTGCGGGGTGTGTACTATGTGCAGGGTTTGTACAGTGTACCATGTGCAGGGGGTGTACCATGTGCAGGGTGTGTACTATGTGCAGGGTGTGTACTATGTGCATGGAGTGTACTATGTGCAGGGTGTGTACTATGTGCAGGGTGTGTACTATGTGCAGGGTGTGTAGTATGTGCAGGGAGTGTACTATGTGCAGAGGGTGTACTATGTGCGGGGAGTGTACTATGTGCAGGGTGTGTACTATATGCAGGGAATGTACTATGTGCAGGGAGTGTACTATATACAGGGGGTGTGTACTATGTGCAGGGGGTGTGTACTATGTGCAGGGGGTGTGCACTATGTGCAGCGGGGTGTACTATGTGCAGCGGGGTGTACTATGTGCAGCGGGGTGTACTATGTGCAGCGGGGTGTACTATGTGCAGGGTGTGTACTATGTGCAGGGGGTGTACCATGTGCAGTGTCCTGTGTACTATGTTCAGGGGGTGTATACTATGTGCAGGGTGTGTACTATTTGCAAGGGGTGTACTATGTGCTGGGAATGTGTACTATGTGCAGGGGGTATACTATGTACAGGGAATGTGTACTATGTGCAGGAGGTGTACTATGTGCAGTGTCCTGTGTACTATGTGCAGGGTATGTGTACTATGTGCAGGGAATGTGTACTATGTGCAGGGGGTGTGTACTATGTGCAGGGGTTGTACTATGTGAAGGGGGTGTGTACTATGTGCAGGGTGTGTGTGCTATGTGCAGGGGGTGTACTATGTGCAGGGTGTGTACTATGTGCAGGGTGTGTACAGTGTGCAGGGTGTGTACTAACTGCAGGGGGTGTTATGTGTGCAGGGGGTGTATACTAAGTGCAGGGTCCTGTGTACAATGTGCAGGGGGGTGTAATATGTGCAGGGGGGTGTACTATGTGCAGTGTCCTGTGTACTGTGTGCAGGGAGGTAACCTGTCTGCAGGGGGTGTGTACTATGTGCAGGAGGTGTACAATGTGCAGGGAGTGTACTATGTGCAGGAGATGTGTACTATGTGCAGGAGGTGTTTACTATGGGCAGGGGGTGTGTACTAAGTGCAGCAGGGTTTACTGTGTGCAGGGGGTGTACTATGTGCAGGAGGTGTACTATGGGCAGGGGGTGTACTATGTGCAGGGGCTGTACTATGTGCAGTGTCTTGTGTACTATGTTCAGGGGGTGTGTACTATGTGCAGGGGGTGTATACTATGTGCAGGTGGTGTACTATGTGCAGGGGGTGTGTACTATGTGCAGGGTGTGTACTATGTGCAGGGTGTGTACTATGTGCAGGGGTTGTACTATGTGCAGGGTGTGTACTATGTGCAGGGTGTGTACTATGTGCTGGGGGTGTACTATGTGCTGGAAATGTGTACTATGTGCAGCGGGGTTTACTATGTGCAGGGTGTGTACTATGTGCAGGGGGTTTACTATGTACAGGGGATGTACTATGTGCAGGGGGTGTACCATGTGCAGTTTCCTGTGTACTATGTTCAGGGGGTGTATACTATGTGCAGGGTGTGTACTATTTGCAAGGGGTGTACTATGTGCTGGGAATGTGTACTATGTGCTGGGGGTATACTATGTACAGGGAATGTGTACTATGTGCAGGGGGTGTACTATGTGCAGTGTCCTGTGTACTATGTACAGGGTATGTGTACTATGTGCAGGGAATGTGTACTATGTGCAGGGGGTGTGTACTATGTGCAGGGGGTGTGTACTATGTGCAGGGGGGGTGTTCTATGTGCAGGGGGTGTACTATGTGCAGGCGGTGTACTATGTGCAGGGGTTGTAATATGTACAGGGTGTGTACTGTGTGCAGGGTGTGTAGTGTGTGCAGGGGGTGTACTATGTGCAGGTGGTGTACTGTGTGCAGGGGGTGTACTGTGTGAAGGGGGTGTATACTATGTGCAGGGGGTGTACTGTGTGCAGGGGGTGTTTACTATGTGCAGGGTCCTGTGTACAATGTGCAGGGGGGTGTATTATGTGCAGGGGGGTTTACTATGTACAGGGGATGTACTATGTGCAGGGGGTGTACCATGTGCAGTGTCCTGTGTACTGTGTTCAGGGGGTGTATACTATGTGCAGGGTGTGTACTATTTGCAAGGGGTGTACTATGTGCTGGGAATGTGTACTATGTGCAGGGGGTATACTATGTACAGGGAATGTGTACTATGTGCAGGGGGTGTACTATGTGCAGTGTCCTGTGTACTATGTGCAGGGTATGTGTACTATGTGCAGGGAATGTGTACTATGTGCAGGGGGTGTGTACTATGTGCAGGGGGTGTGTGCTTTGTGCAGGGGGTGTACTATGTGCAGGGTCCTGTGTACTATGTGCAGGGGGTATACTATGTACAGGGTGTGTACTGTGTGCAGGGTGTGTACTGTGTGCAGGGGGTGTACTGTGTGCAGGAGGTGTTTACTATGGGCAGGGGGTGTGTACTAAGTGCAGCAGGGTTTACTGTGTGCAGGGGGTGTACTATGTGCAGGGGGTGTACTATGTGCAGGGGGTGTACTATGGGCAGCGGGTGTACTATGTGCAGGGGGTGTACTATGTGCAGTGTCCTGTGTACTATGTTCAGGGGGTGTGTACTATGTGCAGGGGGTGTATACTATGTGCAGGTGGTGTACTATGTGCAGGGGGTGTGTACTATGTGCAGGGGGTGTGTACTATGTGCAAGGGGTGTGTACTATGTGCAGTGTCCTGTGTACTATGTGCAGGGTGTGTACTATGTGCAGGGGGTGTACTATGTGCAGGGGGTGTACTATGTGCAGGTGGTGTACTATGTGCTGGGGGTGTACTATGTGCTGGGGGTGTACTATGTGCTGGGAATGTGTACTATGTGCAGGGGGTGTACTATGTGCAGGGGGTGTACTATGTGCAGGGGGTGTGTACTATGTGCAGGGTGTGTGTACTATGTGCAGGGTGTGTGTACTAAGTGCATGTGGTGTGTCATATGTGCAGGGGGTGTGTACTATGTGCAGGGGGTGTACTATGTGCAGGTGGTGTACTATGTGCAGTGTAATGTTTTACTATGTGCAGGTGGTGCACTATGCGCAAGATGTGTACTATGTGCAGTGTAGTGTGCGGGGGGGGGGGGTACTATGTGCAGGTGGTGTACTATGTGCAGGTGGTGTACTATGTGCAGGTGGTGTACTATGTGCAGGGTATGTACTATGTGCAGGGGGGGTGTACTATGTGCAGGGTGTGTACTATGTGCATGTGGTGTACTATGTGCAGGTGGTGTACTATGTGCAGTGTAGTGTGCAGGGGCAGCCAGATTCAGTAGTGTGCTTCTGAGCCTGTGCAATCCCCATGACGTTGGGAAACATCATGGTGGCCGCTACAGGAGCTCATCAATTTCGTAGTGGTTGAAGGGGTTAAAGTCCCCTTTCAGACAATATATTGGTCTTTTTTATCCAGTTTACAGTACATTTTCAAGTATTTTGAAGTATTTTTCTGTTTCTCACTTGTCAAGAAATCCGTGGTGCAGAATGAAAATAGGGTCATTTCCTGATATAGGGATCTGGGACATTGTGCCCCCCATGAAGATGTGCACCAGGTTGTGTAAGCTTCTTCTCAAGGTGACGCCATCTGGTGCCAAAAAACCTGAGGATGGAAAATGAAATGTCAGTATTGAGGCCTCTGTGTGATGCAGTGCTGCCCCACTCATCGACCTTTTCCCCAGTCTAGATTCTTCTTCTTTGGCTAAACCACAATGAGGAGGAAAGTGCACACCAAAGTACGGATAAGGAGGATGCTGATCTTTATTCTCCCCGATTCCCTTACAGCTGTTCGGAAAAACCTGTATCCCACCACTTAGTGGAGCGACCCCACTTTTTAGGGCGCAAGGTGGTTGCATTGGATTAGGAGACTATTCTACAGTCACAGCTCTTACAGTAAAGAACCAGCTCCTGAGGAGACTATTCTACAGAGTCCAAGCTCTTACCGTAAAGAACCAGCTCCTGAGGAGACTATTCTACAGAGTCACAGCTCTTACAGTAAAGAACCAGCACCTGAGGAGACTATTCTACAGAGTCACAGCTCTTACAGTAAGGAACCGGCTCCTGAGGAGACTATTCTACAGAGTCACAGCTCTTACAGTAGAGAACCAGCTCCTGAGGAGACTATTCTACAGAGTCACAGCTCTTACAGTAAGGAACCAGCTCCTGAGGAGACTATTCTACAGAGTCACAGCACTTACAGTAAAGAACCAGCTCCTGAGGAGACTATTCTACAGAGTCACAGCTCTTACAGTAAAGAATCAGCTCCTGGGGAGACTATGCTACAGAGTCACAGCTCTTACAGTAAAGAACCAGCTCCTGAGGAGACTATTCTACAGAGTCACAGCTCTTACAGTAAAGATCCAACTGTGGAGGAGACTATTCTACAGAGTCACAGCTCTTACAGTAAAGAACCAGCTCCTGAGGAGACTATTCTACAGAATCACAGCTCTTACAGTAAGGAACCAGCTCCTGAGGAGACTATTCTACAGAATCACAGCTCTTACAGTAAAGAACCAGCTCCTGAGGAGACTATTCTACAGAATCACAGCTCTTACAGTAAAGAACCAGCTCCTGAGGAAACTATTCTACAGAGTCACAGCTCTTACAATAGAGAACCAGCTCCTGAGGAGACTATTCTACAGAGTCAAAGTTCTTACAGTAAAGAACCAGCTCCTGAGGAGACTATTCTACAGAATCACAGCTCTTACAGTAAGGAACCAGCTCCTGAGGAGACTATTCTACAGAATCACAGCTCTTACAGTAAAGAACCAGCTCCTGAGGAGACTATTCTACACATCCACAGCTCTTACAGTAAAGAACCAGCTCCTGAGGAGACTATTCTACAGAATCAAAGTTCTTACAGTAAAGATCCAACTGTTAAGGAGACAATTCTACAGAGTCACAGCTCTTACAGTAAAGAACCAGCTCCTGAGGAGATTATTCTACAGAGTCACAGCTCTTACAGTAAGGAATCGGCTCCTGAGGAGACTATTCTACAGAGCCACAGCTCTTACAGTAAGGAACCAGCTCCTGAGGAGACTATTCTACAGAGTCACAGCTCTTACAGTAACGAACCAGCTCCTGAGGAGACTATTCTACACATACACAGCTCTTACAGTAAAGAACCGGCTCCTGAGGAGACTATTCTACAGAGTCACAGCTCTTACAGTAAAGAACCAGCTCCTGAGGAGACTATTCTACAGAGTCACAGCTCTTACAGTAAAGAACCAGCTCCTGAGGAGACTATTCTACAGAGTCACAGCTCTTACAGTAAAGAACCAGCTCCTGAGGAAACTATTCTATAGAATCACAGCTCTTACAGTAAAGAACCAGCTCCTGAGGAGACTATGCTACAGAATCACAGCTCTTACAGTAAAGAACCAGCTCATGAGGAGACTATTCTACAGAGTCACAGCTCTTACAGTAACGAACCAGCTCCTGAGGAGACTATTCTACACATACACAGCTCTTACAGTAAAGAACCAGCTCCTGAGGAAACTATTCTATAGAATCACAGCTCTTACAGTAAAGAACCAGCTCCTGAGGAGACTATGCTACAGAATCACAGCTCTTACAGTAAAGAACCAGCTCATGAGGAGACTATTCTACAGAATCACAGCTCTTACAGTAAAGAACCAGCTCCTGAGGAGACTATTCTACAGAGTCACAGCTCTTACAGTAAAGAACCAGCTCATGAGGAGACTATTCTACAGAGTCACAGCTCTTACAGTAAAGAAGCAGCTCCTGAGGAGACTATTCTATAGAGTCACAGCTCTTACAGTAAAGATCCAACTCTTGAGGAGACTATTCTACAGAATCACAGCTCTTACAGTAAAGAACCAGCTCATGAGGAGACTATTCTACACATCCACAGCTCTTACAGTAAGGAACCAGCTCCTGAGGAGACTATTCTACACATCCACAGCTCTTACAGTAAAGAACCAGCTCCTGAGGAGACTATTCTACAGAGTCACAGCTCTTACAGTAAAGAACCAGCTCCTGAGGAGACTATTCTACAGAGTCACAGCTCTTACAGTAAAGAACCAGCTCCTGAGGAGACTATTCTACAGAATCACAGCTCTTACAGTAAAGAACCAGCTCATGAGGACACTATTCTACACATCCACAGCTCTTACAGTAAGGAACCAGCTCCTGAGGAGACTATTCTACAGAGTCACAGCTCTTACAGTACAGAACCGGCTCCTGAGGAGACTATTCTACAGAGTCACAGCTCTTACAGTAAAGAACCAGCTCCTGAGGAGACTATTCTACAGAGTCACAGCTCTTACAGTAAAGAACCATCTCCTGAGGAGACTATTCTACAGAATCACAGCTCTTACAGTAAAGAACCAGCTCCTGAGGAGACTATTCTACAGAGTCACAGCTCTTACAGTAAAGAACCAGCTACTAAGGAGACTATTCTACAGATTCACAGCTCTTACAGTAAAGAACCAGCTCCTGAGGAGACTATTCTACAGAATCACAGCTCTTACAGTAAAGATCCAACTGTTAAGGAGACTATTCTACAGAGTCACAGCTCTTACAGTAAAGATCCAACTGTGGAGGAGACTATTCTACAGAGTCACAGCTCTTACAGTAAAGATCCATCTCCTGAGGAGACTATTCTTTACATCCACAGCTCTTACAGTAAGGAACCAGCTCCTGAGGAGATTATTCTACAGAGACAAAGCTCTTACAGTAAAGAACCGGCTCCTGAGGAGAATATTCTACACATCTACAGCTCTTACAGTAAAGAACCAGCTCCTGAGGAGACTATTCTACAGAGTCACAGCTCTTACAGTAAAGAATCAGCTCCTGGGGAGACTATTCTACAGAATCACAGCTCTTACATTAAAAAACCAGCTCATGAGGAGACTATTCTACAGAGTCACAGCTCTTACAGTAAAGAACCAGCTCATGAGGACACTATTCAACACATCCACAGCTCTTACAGTAAGGAACCAGCTCCTGAGGAGACTATTCTACAGAGTCACAGCTCTTACAGTACAGAACCGGCTCCTGAGGAGACTATTCTACAGAGTCACAGCTCTTACAGTAAAGAACCAGCTCCTGAGGAGACTATTCTACAGAGTCACAGCTCTTACAGTAAAGAACCATCTCCTGAGGAGACTATTCTACAGAATCACAGCTCTTACAGTAAAGAACCAGCTCCTGAGGAGACTATTCTACAGAGTCACAGCTCTTACAGTAAAGAAGCAGCTCCTGAGGAGACTATTCTATAGAGTCACAGCTCTTACAGTAAAGATCCAACTCTTGAGGAGACTATTCTACAGAATCACAGCTCTTACAGTAAAGAACCAGCTCATGAGGAGACTATTCTACACATCCACAGCTCTTACAGTAAGGAACCAGCTCCTGAGGAGACTATTCTACACATCCACAGCTCTTACAGTAAAGAACCAGCTCCTGAGGAGACTATTCTACAGAGTCACAGCTCTTACAGTAAAGAACCAGCTCCTGAGGAGACTATTCTACAGAGTCACAGCTCTTACAGTAAAGAACCAGCTCCTGAGGAGACTATTCTACAGAATCACAGCTCTTACAGTAAAGAACCAGCTCATGAGGACACTATTCTACACATCCACAGCTCTTACAGTAAGGAACCAGCTCCTGAGGAGACTATTCTACAGAGTCACAGCTCTTACAGTACAGAACCGGCTCCTGAGGAGACTATTCTACAGAGTCACAGCTCTTACAGTAAAGAACCAGCTCCTGAGGAGACTATTCTACAGAGTCACAGCTCTTACAGTAAAGAACCATCTCCTGAGGAGACTATTCTACAGAATCACAGCTCTTACAGTAAAGAACCAGCTCCTGAGGAGACTATTCTACAGAGTCACAGCTCTTACAGTAAAGAACCAGCTACTAAGGAGACTATTCTACAGATTCACAGCTCTTACAGTAAAGAACCAGCTCCTGAGGAGACTATTCTACAGAATCACAGCTCTTACAGTAAAGATCCAACTGTTAAGGAGACTATTCTACAGAGTCACAGCTCTTACAGTAAAGATCCAACTGTGGAGGAGACTATTCTACAGAGTCACAGCTCTTACAGTAAAGATCCATCTCCTGAGGAGACTATTCTTTACATCCACAGCTCTTACAGTAAGGAACCAGCTCCTGAGGAGATTATTCTACAGAGACAAAGCTCTTACAGTAAAGAACCGGCTCCTGAGGAGAATATTCTACACATCTACAGCTCTTACAGTAAAGAACCAGCTCCTGAGGAGACTATTCTACAGAGTCACAGCTCTTACAGTAAAGAATCAGCTCCTGGGGAGACTATTCTACAGAATCACAGCTCTTACATTAAAAAACCAGCTCATGAGGAGACTATTCTACAGAGTCACAGCTCTTACAGTAAAGAACCAGCTCATGAGGACACTATTCAACACATCCACAGCTCTTACAGTAAGGAACCAGCTCCTGAGGAGACTATTCTACAGAGTCACAGCTCTTACAGTAAGAAACCAGCTCCTGAGGAGACTATTCTACAGAGTTACAGCTCTTACAGTAAAGAACCAGCTCCTGAGGAGACTATTCTACAGAATCACTGCTCTTACAGTAAAGAACCAGCTCCTGAGGAGACTATTCTACAGAGTCACAGCTCTAACAGTAAAGAACCAGCTCCTGAGGAGACTATTCTACAAAATCACAGCTCTTACAGTAAAGATCCAACTGTTGAGGACACTATTCTACAGAATCATAGCTCTTACAGTAAAGATCCAACTGTGGAGGAGACTATTCTACAGAGTGACAGCTATTACAGTAAAGAAACAGCTCCTGAGGAGACAATTCTACAGAGTCACAGCTCTTACAGTAAAGATCCATCTCCTGAGGAGACTATTCGACAGAGTCACAGCTCTTACAGTAAGGAACCAGCTCCTGAGGAGACTATTCTACAGAATCACAGCTCTTACAGTAAAGAACCAGCTCCTGAGGAGACTATTCTACAGAGTCATAGCTCTTACAGTAAAGATCCATCTCCTGAGGAGACTATTTTACACATCCACAGCTCTTACAGTAAAGAACCAGCTCCTGAGGAGACTATTCTACAGAGTCACAGCTCTTACAGTAAAGAACCAGCTCCTGAGGAGATTATTCTACAGAGACAAAGCTCTTACAGTAAAGAACCAGCTCCTGAGGAGATTATTCTACACATCCACAGCTCTTACAGTAAAGAACCAGCTCCTGAGGAAACTATTCTACAGAGTCACAGCTCTTACAGTAAAGAACCAGCTCCTGGGGAGACTATTCTACAGAGTCACAGCTCTTACAGTAAAGAACCAGCTCCTGGGGAGACTATTCTACAGAATCACAGCTCTTACAGTAAAGAAATAGCTCCTGGGGAGACTATTCTACAGAGTCACATCACTTACAGTAAAGAATTATCTCCTGGGGAGACTACTCTACAGAATCACAGCTCTTACATTAAAAAACCAGCTCATGAGGAGACTATTCTACAGAGTTAAAGCTCTTACAGTAAAGAACCAGCTCCTGAGGAGACTATTCTACAGAGTCACAGCTCTTACAGTAAAGAACCAGCTCCTGAGGAGACTATTCTACAGAGTCACAGCTCTTACAGTAAAGAACCAGCTTCCGAGGAGACTATTCTACAGAGTCACAGATCTTACAGTAAAGAACTAGCTCCTGAGGAGATTATTCTACAGAGTCACAGCTCTTACAGTAAAGAACCAGCTCCTGAGGATACTATTCTACAGATTCATAGCTCTTACAGTAAAGATCCAACTGTTAAGGAGACTATTCTACAGAGTCACAGCTCTTACAGTAAAGATCCAACTGTGGAGGAGACTATTCTACAGAGTCACAGCTCTTACAGTAAAGATCCATCTCCTGAGGAGACTATTCTTTACATCCACAGCTCTTACAGTAAGGAACCAGCTCCTGAGGAGATTATTCTACAGAGTCACAGCTCTTACAGTAAAGAACCAGCTCCTGAGGAGACTATTCTACAGAGTCACAGCTCTTACAGTAAAGAATCAGCTCCTGGGGAGACTATTCTACAGAATCACAGCTCTTACATTAAAAAACCAGCTCATGAGGAGACTATTCTACAGAGTCACAGCTCTTACAGTAAAGAACCAGCTCATGAGGACACTATTCAACACATCCACAGCTCTTACAGTAAGGAACCAGCTCCTGAGGAGACTATTCTACAGAGTCACAGCTCTTACAGTAAGAAACCAGCTCCTGAGGAGACTATTCTACAGAGTTACAGCTCTTACAGTAAAGAACCAGCTCCTGAGGAGACTATTCTACAGAATCACTGCTCTTACAGTAAAGAACCAGCTCCTGAGGAGACTATTCTACAGAGTCACAGCTCTAACAGTAAAGAACCAGCTCCTGAGGAGACTATTCTACAAAATCACAGCTCTTACAGTAAAGATCCAACTGTTGAGGACACTATTCTACAGAATCATAGCTCTTACAGTAAAGATCCAACTGTGGAGGAGACTATTCTACAGAGTGACAGCTATTACAGTAAAGAAACAGCTCCTGAGGAGACAATTCTACAGAGTCACAGCTCTTACAGTAAAGATCCATCTCCTGAGGAGACTATTCGACAGAGTCACAGCTCTTACAGTAAGGAACCAGCTCCTGAGGAGACTATTCTACAGAGTCATAGCTCTTACAGTAAAGATCCATCTCCTGAGGAGACTATTTTACACATCCACAGCTCTTACAGTAAAGAACCAGCTCCTGAGGAGACTATTCTACAGAGTCACAGCTCTTACAGTAAAGAACCAGCTCCTGAGGAGATTATTCTACAGAGACAAAGCTCTTACAGTAAAGAACCAGCTCCTGAGGAGATTATTCTACACATCCACAGCTCTTACAGTAAAGAACCAGCTCCTGAGGAAACTATTCTACAGAGTCACAGCTCTTACAGTAAAGAACCAGCTCCTGGGGAGACTATTCTACAGAGTCACAGCTCTTACAGTAAAGAACCAGCTCCTGGGGAGACTATTCTACAGAATCACAGCTCTTACAGTAAAGAAATAGCTCCTGGGGAGACTATTCTACAGAGTCACAGCTCTTACAGTACAGAACTAGCTCCTGGGGAGACTATTCTACAGAGTCACATCACTTACAGTAAAGAATTATCTCCTGGGGAGACTACTCTACAGAATCACAGCTCTTACATTAAAAAACCAGCTCATGAGGAGACTATTCTACAGAGTTAAAGCTCTTACAGTAAAGAACCAGCTCCTGAGGAGACTATTCTACAGAGTCACAGCTCTTACAGTAAAGAACCAGCTCCTGAGGAGACTATTCTACAGAGTCACAGCTCTTACAGTAAAGAACCAGCTTCCAAGGAGACTATTCTACAGAGTCACAGATCTTACAGTAAAGAACTAGCTCCTGAGGAGATTATTCTACAGAGTCACAGCTCTTACAGTAAAGAACCAGCTCCTGAGGATACTATTCTACAGATTCATAGCTCTTACAGTAAAGATCCAACTGTGGAGGAGACTATTCTACAGAGTCACAGCTCTTACAGTAAAGAAACAGCTCCTGAGGAGACTATTCTACAGATTCATAGCTCTTACAGTAAAGATCCATCTCCTGAGGAGACTATTCGACAGAGTCACAGCTCTTACAGTAAAGAACCAGCTCCTGAGGAAACTATTCTACAGAGTCAAAGTTCTTACAGTAAAGAACCAGCTCCTGAGGAGACTATTCTACAGAGTCACAGCTCTTACAGTAAAGAACCGGCTCCTGAGGAGACTATTCTACAGAGTCACAGCTCTTACAGTAAGTAACCGGCTCCTGAGGAGACTATTCTACAGAATCACAGCTCTTACAGTACAGCACCGGCTCCTGAGGAGACTATTCTACACATCCACAGCTCTTACAGTAAAGAACCAGCTCCTGAGGAGACTATTCTACAGAATCACAGCTCTTACAGTAAAGATCCAACTGTGGAGGAGACTATTCTACAGAGTCACAGCTCTTACAGTAAAGAACCAGCTCCTGAGGAGACTATTCTACAGAATCAAAGTTCTTACAGTAAAGATCCAACTGTTGAGGAGACAATTCTACAGAGTCACAGCTCTTACAGTAAAGAAACAGCTCCTGAGGAGATTATTCTACAGAGTCACAGCTCTTACAGTAAAGAACCAGCTCCTGAGGAGATTATTCTACAGAGTCACAGCTCTTACAGTAAAGAACCAGCTCCTGAGGAGACTATTCTACAGAGTCACAGCTCTTACAGTAACGAACCAGCTCCTGAGGAGACTATTCTACACATCCACAGCTCTTACAGTAAAGAACCAGCTCCTGAGGAAACTATTCTACAGAGTCACAGCTCTTACAGTAACGAACCAGCTCCTGAGGAGACTATTCTACAGAGTCACAGCTCTTACAGTAACGAACCAGCTCCTGAGGAGACTATTCTACACATACACAGCTCTTACAGTAAAGAACCAGCTCCTGAGGAGACTATGCTACAGAGTTACAGCTCTTACAGTAAAGATCCAACTCTTGAGGAGACTATTCTACAGAATCACAGCTCTTACAGTAAAGAACCAGCTCATGAGGAGACTATTCTACACATCCACAGCTCTTACAGTAAGGAACCAGCTCCTGAGGAGACTATTCTACAGAGTCACAGCTCTTACAGTAAAGAACCAGCTCCTGAGGAGACTATTCTACAGAGTCACAGCTCTTACAGTACAGAACCGGCTCCTGAGGAGACTATTCTACAGAGTCACAGCTCTTACAGTAAAGAACCAGCTCCTGAGGAGACTATTCTACAGAGTCACAGCTCTTACCGTAAAGAACCAGCTCCTGAGGAGACTATTCTACAGAGTCACAGCTCTTACAGTAAGGAACCAGCTCCTGAGAAGACTATTCTACAGAGTCACAGCTCTTACAGTAAAGAACCATCTCATGAGGAGACTATTCTACAGAATCACAGCTCTTACAGTAAAGAACCAGCTCCTGGGGAGACTATTCTACAGAGTCACAGCTCTTACAGTAAAGAACCAGCTCCTGAGGAGACTATTCTACAGATTCACAGCTCTTACAGTAAAGAACCAGCTCCTGAGGAGACTATTCTACAGAATCACAGCTCTTACAGTAAAGATCCAACTGTTAAGGAGACTATTCTACAGAGTCACAGCTCTTACAGTAAAGATCCAACTGTGGAGGAGACTATTCTACAGAGTCACAGCTCTTACAGTAAAGATCCATCTCCTGAGGAGACTATTCTTTACATCCACAGCTCTTACAGTAAGGAACCAGCTCCTGAGGAGATTATTCTACAGAGACAAAGCTCTTACAGTAAAGAACCAGCTCCTGAGGAGATTATTCTACACATCCACAGCTCTTACAGTAAAGAACCAGCTCCTGAGGAAACTATTCTATAGAGTCACAGCTCTTACAGTAAGGAACCAGCTCATGAGGAGACTATTCTACAGAGTCACAGCTCTTACAGTAAAGAATCAGCTCCTGGGGAGACTATTCTACAGAATCACAGCTCTTACATTAAAAAACCAGCTCATGAGGAGACTATTCTACAGAGTCACAGCTCTTACAGTAAAGAACCAGCTCATGAGGACACTATTCAACACATCCACAGCTCTTACAGTAAGGAACCAGCTCCTGCGGAGACTATTCTACAGAGTCACAGCTCTTACAGTAAGAAACCAGCTCCTGAGGAGACTATTCTACAGAGTTACAGCTCTTACAGTAAAGAACCAGCTCCTGAGGAGACTATTCTAAAGAGTCACAGCTCTTACAGTAAAGAACCAGCTCCTGAGGAGACTATTCTACAAAATCACAGCTCTTACAGTAAAGATCCAACTGTTGAGGACACTATTCTACAGAATCATAGCTCTTACAGTAAAGATCCAACTGTGGAGGAGACTATTCTACAGAGTGACAGCTATTACAGTAAAGAAACAGCTCCTGAGGAGACAATTCTACAGAGTCACAGCTCTTACAGTAAGGAACCAGCTCCTGAGGAGACTTCTCTACAGAATCACAGCTCTTACAGTAAAGAACCAGCTCCTGAGGAGACTATTCTACAGAGTCACAGCTCTTACAGTAAAGATCCATCTCCTGAGGAGACTATTCTACACATCCACAGCTCTTACAGTAAAGAACCAGCTCCTGAGGAGACTATTCAACAGAGTCACAGCTCTTACAGTAAAGAACCAGCTCCTGAGGAGATTATTCTACAGAGACAAAGCTCTTACAGTAAAGAACCAGCTCCTGAGGAGATTATTCTACACATCCACAGCTCTTACAGTAAGGAACCAGCTCCTGAGGAGACTATGCTACAGAGTCACAGCTCTTACAGTAAAGAACTAGCTCCTGAGGAGACTATTCTACAGAGTCACAGCTCTTACAGTAAAGAACCAGCTCCTGAGGAGACTATTCTACAGAATCACAGCTCTTACAGTAAAGAACCAGCTCCTGAGGAGACTATTCTACAGAGTCACAACTCTAACAGTAAAAAACCAGCTCCTGAGGAGACCATTCTACAAAATCACAGCTCTTACAGTAAAGATCCAACTGTTGAGGACTCTATTCTACAGAATCACAGCTCTTACAGTAAAGATCCAACTGTGGAGCATACTATTCTACAGAGTCACAGCTCTTACAGTAAAGAAACAGCTCCTGAGGAGACAATTCTACAGAGTCACAGCTCTTACAGTAAAGATCCATCTCCTGAGGAGACTATTAGACAGAGTCACAGCTCTTACAGTAAGGAACCAGCTCCTGAGGAGACTATTCTACAGAGTCACAGCTCTTACAGTAAGGAACCAGCTCCTGAGGAGACTATTCTACAGAATCACAGCTCTTACAGTAAAGAACCAGCTCCTGAGGAGACTATTCTACAGAGTCACAGCTCTTACAGTAAAGATCCATCTCCTGAGGAGACTATTCTACACATCCACAGCTCTTATAGTAAAGAACCAGCTCCTGAGGAGACTATTCAACAGAGTCACAGCTCTTACAGTAAAGAACCAGCTCCTGAGGAGATTATTCTACAGAGACAAAGCTCTTACAGTAAAGAACCAGCTCCTGAGGAGATTATTCTACACATCCACAGCTCTTACAGTAAAGAACTAGCTCCTGAGGAAACTATTCTATAGAGCCACAGCTCTTACAGTAAGGAACCAGCTCCTGAGGAGACTATGCTACAGAGTCACAGCTCTTACTGTAAAGAACTAGCTCCTGGGGAGACTATTCTACAGAGTCACATCACTTACAGTAAAGAATTATCTCCTGGGGAGACTACTCTACAGAATTACAGCTCTTACATTAAAAAACCAGCTCATGAGGAGACTATTCTACAGAGTCACAGCTCTTACAGTAAAGAACCAGCTCCTGAGGAGACTATTCTACAGAGTAACAGGTCTTACAGTAAAGAACCAGATCCTGAGGAGACTATTCTACAGAGTCACAGCTCTTCCAGTAAGAAAACAGCTCCTGAGGAGACTATTCTACAGAGTTAAAGCTCTTACAGTAAAGAACCAGCTCCTGAGGAGACTATTCTACAGAGTCACAGCTCTTACAGTAAATAACCAGCTCCTGAGGAGACTATTCTACAGAATCACAGCTCTTACAGTAAAGAACCAGCTCCCGAGGAGACTATTCTACAGAGTCACAGCTCTTACAGTAAAGAACCAGCTCCTGAGGAGACTATTCTACAGAATCACAGCTCTTACAGTAAAGATCCAACTGTGGAGGAGACTATTCTACAGAGTCACAGCTCTTACAGTAAAGAAACAGCTCCTGAGGAGACTATTCTACAGAGTCACAGCTCTTACAGTAAAGAACCAGCTCCTGAGGAGACTATTCTACAGAATCACAGCTCTTACAGTAAAGATCCATCTCCTGAGGAGACTATTCGACAGAGTCACAGCTCTTACAGTAAGGAACCAGCTCCTGAGGAGACTATGCTACAGAGTCACAGCTCTTACAGTAAGGAACCAGCTCCTGAGGAGACTATTCTACAGAATCACAGCTCTTACAGTAAAGAACCAGCTCCTGAGGAGACTATTCTACAGAATCACAGCTCTTACAGTGAGGAACCAGCTCCTGAGGAGACTATTCTACAGAATCACAGCTCTTACAGTAAAGAACCAGCTCCTGGTGAGACTATGCTACAGAGTCACAGCTCTTACAGTAAAGAACCAGCTCCTGAGGAGACTATTCTACAGAATCACAGCTCTTACAGTAAGGAACCAGCTCCTGAGGAGACTATTCTACACATCCACAGCTCTTACAGTAAAGAACCAGCTCCTGAGGAGACTATTCTACAGAGTCACAGCTCTTACAGTAAAGAACCAGCTCCTGAGCAGATTATTCTACAGAGACAAAGCTCTTACAGTAAAGAACCAGCTCCTGAGGAGATTATTCTACACATCCACAGCTCTTACAGTAAAGAACCAGCTCCTGAGGAAACTATTCTATAGAGTCACAGCTCTTACAGTAAAGAACCAGCTCCTGAGGAGACTATGCTACAGAGTCACAGCTCTTACAGTAAAAAACTAGCTCCTGGGGAGACTATTCTACAGAGTCACAGCTCTTACAGTAAGTAACCGGCTCCTGAGGAGACTATTCTACAGAGTCACAGCTCTTACAGTACAGAACCGGCTCCTGAGGAGACTATTCTACAGAGTCACAGCTCTTACAGTACAGAACCGGCTCCTGAGGAGACTATTCTACAGAGTCACAGCTCTTACAGTACAGAACCAGCTCCTGAGGAGACTATTCTACAGAGTCACAGCTCTTACAGTATAGAACCAGCTCCTGAGGAGACTATTCTACAGAGTCACATCACTTACAGTAAAGAACCAGCTACTGAGTAGACTATTATACAGAGTCATAGCTCTTACAGTAAAGAACCAGCTCCTGAGGAGACTATGCTACAGAGTCACAGCTCTTACAGTAAAAAACCAGCTCCTGAGGAGACTATGCTACAGAGTCACAGCTCTTACAGTAAAGAACCAGCTCCTGAGGAAACTATTCTCTAGAGTCACAGCTCTTACAGTAAGGAACCAGCTCCTGAGGAGACTGTTCTACAGAATCACAGCTCTTACAGTAAAGATCCAACTGTTGAGGATGCTATTCTACAGAATCACAGCTCTTACAGTAAAGAACCAGCTCCTGAGGAGACTATTCTACAGAGTCACAGCTCTTACAGTACAGAACCAGCTCCTGAGGATACTTTTCTACAGAGTCACAGCTCTTACAGTAAAAATCCAGCTCCTGAGGAGACTATTCTACAGAGTCACAGCTCTTACAGTAAAGAACTGGCTCCTGAGGAGACTATTCTACAGAGTCACAGCTTTTACAGTAAAGAAGCAGCTCCTGAGGAGACTATTCTACACATCCACAGCTCTTACAGTAGAGAACCAGCTCCTGAAGACACTATTCTACAGAGTCACAGCTCTTACAGTAAAGAACCAGCTCCTGAGGAAACTATTCTATAGAGTCACAGCTCTTACAGTAAGGAACCAGCTCCAGAGGAGACTATTCTACAGAGTCACAGCTCTTACAGTGAAGAATCAGCTTCTGGGGAGACTATGCTACAGAGTCACAGCTCTTACAGTAAAGAACTAGCTCTTGAGCAGACTATTCTACAGAATCACAGCTCTTACAGTAAAGATTCAACTCTTGAGGAGACTATTCTACAGAATCACAGCTCTGACAGTAAAGATCCAGCTCATGAGGAGACTATGCTACAGAGTCACAGCTCTTACAGTAAAGAATCAGCTCCTGGGGAGACTATGCTACAGAGTCACTGCTCTTACAGTAAAGAACCAGCTCCTGAGGAGACTATTCTACACATCCACAGCTCTTACAGTAAGGAACCAGCTTCTGAGGAGACTGTTCTACAGAATCACAGCTCTTACAGTAAAGAATCAGCTCCTGGGGAGAATATTCTACAGAATCACAGCTCTTACAGTAAGGAACCAGCTCCTGAGGAGAATATTCTACAGAGTCACAGCTCTTACAGTAAGGAACCAGCTCCTGAGGAGACTATTCTACAGAGTCACAGCTCTTACAGTAAAGAACCAGCTCCTGAAGAGACTATTCTACAGAGTCACAGCTCTTACAGTAAAATTTTAGCTCCTGAGGAGATTATTCTACAGAGTCACAGCTCTTACAGTAAAGATCGAAATCTTGAGGAAACTATTCTACAAAATTGCAGCTCTTACAGTAAAGAACCTACTCCTGAGGAAACTATTCTACAGAGTCACAGCTCTTACAGTAAAGAAGCAGCTCCTGAGGAGACTATTCTACAGAGTCACAGCTCTTACAGTAAAGAAGCAGCTCCTGAGGAGACTATTCTACACATCCACAGCTCTTTCAGTGAAGAAGCAGTTCCTGAGGAGACTATTCTACACATCCACAGCTCTTACAGTAAAGAACCTGCTCCTGAGGAGACTATTCTACAGAATTACAGCTCTTACAGTAAAGAACCAGCTCCTGAGGAGACTATTCTGCAGAGTCACAGCTCTTACAGTAAAGAGCCAGTTCCTGAGGAGACTATATTACAGAGTCACAGCTCTTACAGTAAAGAACCAGCTCCTGAGAAGACTATTCTATAGCGTCACAGCTCTTCCAGTAAGAAACCAGCTCCTGTGGAGACTATTCTACAGAGTCACAGCTCTTACAGTAAAGAACTAGCTCCTGAGGAGAATATTCTACAGATTCAAAGCTCTTACAGTAAAGAACCAGCTCCTGAGGAAACTATTCTACAGAATCACAGCTCTTACAGTAAAGAACCAGCTCCTGAGGAGACTATTCTACAGAGTCACAGCTCTAACAGTAAAGAACCAGCTCCTGAGGAGACTATTCTACAAAATCACAGCCCTTACAGTAAAGATCCAACTGTGGAGGAGACTATTCTACAGAGTCACAGCTCTTACAGTAAAGAAACAGCTCCTGAGGAGACAATTCTACAGAGTCACAGCTCTTACAGTAAAGATCCATCTCCTGAGGAGACTATTAGACAGAGTCACAGCTCTTACAGTAAGGAACCAGCTCCTGAGGAGACTATGCTACAGAGTCACAGCTCTTACAGTAAAGATCCATCTCCTGAGGAGACTATTCTACACATCCACAGCTCTTACAGTAAAGAACCAGCTCCTGAGGAGAATATTCTACAGAGTCACAGCTCTTATAGTCAAGGACCAGCTCCTGGGGAGACTATTCTACAGAGTCACAGCTCTTACAGGCAAGGACCAGCTCCTGAAGACACTATTCTACAGACTCACAGCTCTTACAGTAAAGAACTAGCTCTTGAGGAGACTATTCTACAGACTCACAGCTCTTACAGTAAAGAACTAGCTCTTGAGGAGACTATTCTACAGAATCACAGCTCTGACCGTAAAGAACCAGCTCCTGAAGAGACTATTCTACAGAGTCACAGCTCTTACAGTAAATAAGCAGCTCCTGAGGAGACTATTCTACAGAATCACAGCTATTACAGTAAAGATCCAACTGTTAAGGAGACTATTCTACAGAGTCACAGCTCTTACAGTAAAGAACCAGCTCATGAGGAGACTATTCTACAGAGTCACATCTCTTACAGTAAGGAACCAGCTCCTGAGGAGACTATTCTACACATCCACAGCTCTTACAGTAAAGAACCAGCTCCTGAGGAGACTATTCTACAGAGTCACAGCTCTTACAGTAAAGAATCAGCTCCTGCGGAGACTATGCTACAGAGTCACAGCTCTTACAGTAAAGAACCAGCTCCTGAGGAGACTATTCTACAGAGTCACAGCTCTTACAGTAAAGATCCAACTGTGGAGGAGACTATTCTACAGAGTCACAGCTCTTACAGTAAAGAACCAGCTCCTGAGGAGACTATTCTACAGAGTCACAGCTCTTACAGTAAAGAACCAGCTCCTGAGGAGATTATTCTACAGAGTCACAGCTCTTACAGTAAAGAATCAGCTCCTGAGGAGACTATTCTACACATCCACAGCTCTTACAGTAAGGAACCAGCTCCTGAGGAGACTATTCTACAGAGTCACAGCTCTTACAGTAAAGAACCAGCTCCTGAAGAGACTATTCTACAGATTCACAGCTCTTACAGTAAAGAACCAGCTCCTGAGGAGACTATTCTACAGAGTAACAGCTCTTACAGTAAGGAACCAGCTCCTGAGGAGACTATTTTACAGAGTCACAGCTCTTACAGTAAAGAACCAGCTCCTGAGGAGACTATTCTACATAGTCACAGCTCTTACAGTAAGGAACCAGCTCCTGAGGAGACTATTCTATAGAGTCACAGCTCTTATATTACAGAACCGGCTCCTGAGGAGACTATTCTACAGAGTCACAGCTCTTACAGTAAGGAACCGGCTCCTGAGGAGACTATTCTACAGAGTTACAGCTCTTACAGTAAAGAAGCAGCTCCTGAGGAGACTATTCTACAGAGTCACAGCTCTTACAGTAAAGAACCAGCTCCTGGGGAGACTATTCTACAGAATCACAGCTCTTACAGTAGAGAACCAGCTCCTGAGGAGACTATTCTACAGAGTCACAGCTCTTATAGTACAGAACCGGCTCCTGAGGAGACTATTCTACAGAGTCACAGCTCTTACAGTAAAGAACCAGCTCCTGAGGAGACTATTCTACAGAGTCACAGCTCTTACAGTAAAGAACCAGCTCCTGAGTAGACTATTCTACAGAGTCACAGCTCTTACAGTAAATAATCAGCTCCTGAGGAGACTATTCTACAGAGTCACAGCTCTTACAGTAAAGAACCAGCTCCTGGGGAGACTATTCTACAGAATCACAGCTCTTACAGTAAGGAACTAGCTCCTGAGGAGACTATTCTACAGAGTCACAGCTCTTACAGTAGAGAACCAGCTCCTGAAGAGACTATTCTACACATCGACAGCTCTTACAGTAAAGATCCAGCTCCTGAAGACACTATTCTACAGAATCACAGCTCTTACAGTAGAGAACCAGCTCCTGAAGACACTATTCTACAGAGTCGAAGCTCTTACAGTAGAGAACCAGCTCCTGAAGACACTATTCTACAGAGTCACAGCTCTTACAGTAAAGAATCAGCTTCTGGGGAGACTATGTTACAGAGTCACAGCTCTTACAGTAAAGAACCAGCTCTAGAGCAGACTATTCTACAGAATCACAGCTCTTACAGTAAAGATTCTACTCTTGAGGAGACTATTCTACAGAATCACAGCTCTGACAGTAAAGAACCAGCTCATGAGGAGACTATTCTACAGAGTCACAGAACTTACAGTAAAGAACCTACTCCTGAGGAGACTATGCTACAGAGTCACAGCTCTTACAGTAAAGAATCAGCTCCTGGGGAGACTATGCTACAGAGTCACAGCTCTTATAGTAAAGAATCAGCTCCTGAGGAGACTATGCTACAGAGTCACAGCTCTTACAGTAAAGAATCAGCTCCTGGGGAGACTATGCTACAGAGTCACAGCTCTTACAGTAAAGAATCAGCTCCTTGTGAGACTATGCTACAGAGTCAGAGCTCTTACAGTACAGAAGCAGCTCCTGATGAGACTATTCTACATAGTCACAGCTCTTACAGTAAAGAATCAGCTCCTGGGGAGACTATGCTACAGAATCACAGCTCTTACAGTAAAGAACCAGCTCCTGAGGAGACTATTCTACAGAGTCACAGCTCTTACAGTAAAATACCAACTCCTGAGGAGATTATTCTACAGAGTCACAGCTCTTACAGTAAAGATCGAACTCTTGAGGAAACTTTTCTACAAAATCACAGCTCTTACAGTAAAGAACCAGCTCCTGAGGAGACTATTCTACACATCCACAGCTCTTACAGTAAAGAACCAGCTCCTGAGGAGACTATTCTACAGAATCACAGCTCTTACAGTACAGAACCAGCTCCTGAGGAGACTATTCTACAGAGTCACAGCTCTTACAGTAAAGAACCAGCTCCTGAAGAGACTATTTTGCAGAGTCACAGCTCTTACAGTAAAGAACCAGCTCCTGGGGAGACTATGCTACAGAGTCACAGCTCTTACAGTAAAGATTCAACTCTTGAGGAGACTATTCTACAGAATCAAAGCTCTGACAGTAAAGAATCAGCTCATGGGGAGACTATGCTACAGAGTCACATCTCTTACAGTCAAGAACCAGCTCCTTAGGAGACTTTTCTACAGAGTCACAGCTCTTACAGAAAAGAACCGGCTCCTGGGGAGACTATGCTACAGAGTCACAGCTCTTACAGTAAAGATCTGGCTCCTGAGCAGACTATTCTACAGAATCACAGCTCTTACAGTAAAGAACCAGCTCCTGAGGAGACTATTCTACAGTCACAGCTCTTACAGTAAAGATCGAACTCTTGAGGAAACTATTCTGCAAAATCACAGCTCTTACAGTAAAGAAGCAGCTCCTGAGGAGACTATTCTACAGAGTCACAGCTCTTACAGTAAAGAACCAGCTCCCGAGGAGACTATTCTATAGAGTCACAGCTCTTACAGTAAAGAACCAGTTCCAAGGACACTATATTGCAGAGTCACAGCTCTTACAGTAAAGAACCAGCTCCTGAGGAAACTATTCTACAGATTCACAGCTCTTACAGTAAAGAACCAGCTCCTGAGGAGACTATTCTATAGAGTCACAGCTCTTACAGTAAAGAACCAGCTCCTGAGGTGAGAATGCTACAGAGTCACAGCTCTTACAGTAAGGAACCAGCTCCAGAGGAGACTATTCTACAGAGTCACAGCTCTTACAGTAAAGAACCAGCTCCTGAGGAGACTATTCTACAGAGTCACAGCTCTAACAGTAAAGAATCAGCTTCTGGGGAGACTATGCTACCCAGTCACAGCTCTTACAGTAAAGAACCAGCTCCTGAGGAGACTATTCTACAGAGTCACAGCTCTTACAGTAAAGAACCAGCTCCTGAGGAGACTATTCTACAGAGTCACAGCTCTTACAGTAAAGAACCAGCTCCTGGGGAGACTATGCTACAGAGTCACAGCTCTTACAGTAAAGAACCGGCTCCTGAGGAGATTATTCTATAGAGTCACAGCTCTTACAGTAAGGAACCAGCTCCTGAGGAGACTATTCTACAGAGTCACTGCTCTTACAGTAAAGAACCAGCTCCTGAGGAGACTATTCTACAGATTCACAGCTCTTACAGTAAAGAACCAGCTCCTGAGGAGACTATTCTATAGAGTCACAGCTCTTACAGTAAGGAACCACCACCTGAGGAGATTATTCTACAGAGTCACTACTCTTACAGTAAAGAACCAGCTCCTGAGGAGACTATTCTACAGATTCACAGCTCTTACAGTAAAGAACCGGCTCCTGAGGAGATTATTCTATAGAGTCACAGCTCTTACAGTAAGGGACCAGCTCCTGAGGAGACTATTCTACAGAGTCACTGCTCTTACAGTAAAGAATCAGCTCCTGCAGAGACTATTCTACAGAATCACAGCTCTGACCGTAAAGAACCAGCTCCTGAGGAGACTATTCTACAGAGTCACAGCTCTTACAGTAAAGAACCAGCTCCTGAGGAGACTATTATACAGAGTCACAGCTCTTACAGTAAAGAACCAGCTCCTGAGGAGACTATTCTACAGAATCACAGCTCTGACCGTAAAGAACCAGCTCCTGAGGAGACTATTCTACAGAGTCACAGCTCTTACAGTAAAGAATCAGCTCCTGGGGAGACTAGGCTACAGAGTCACAGCTCTTACAGTAAAGAACTAGCTCCTGAGGAGACTATTCTACAGAGTCACAGCTCTTACAGTAAAGAACAAGCTCCTGAGGAGACTATTCTACACATCTACAGCTCTAACAGTAAAGAACCAGCTCCTGAGGAGACTATTCTACAGAGTCCCAGCTCTTACAGTAAAGAACCAGCTCCTGAGGAGACTATTCTACAGAGTCACAGCTCTTACAGTAAAGAACCGGCTCCTGAGGAGACTATTCTACAAATCCACAGCTCTTACAGTAAAGAACCAGCTCCTGAGGAGACTATTCTACAGAGTCACAGCTCTTACAGTAAAGAACTAGCTCCTGACGAGACTGTTCTACAGAATCACAGCTCTTACAGTAAAGAACTAGCTCCTGAGGAGACTATTTTACAGAGTCACAGCTCTTACAGTAAAGAACCAGCTCCTGAGGAGACTATTCTACAGATTCACAGCTCTTACAGTACAGAAGCAGCTCCTGAGGAGACTATTCTACAGAGTCACAGCTCTTACAGTAAAGAACCAGCTCCTGAGGAGACTGTTCTACAGAATCACAGCTCTTACAGTAAAGAACTAGCTCCTGAGGAGACTATTTTACAGAGTCACAGCTCTTACAGTAAAGAACCAGCTCCTGAGGAGACTATTATACAGATTCACAGCTCTTACAGTAAAGAAGCAGCTCCTGAGGAGACTATTCTACAGAGTCACAGCTCTTACAGTAAAGAACCAGCTCCTGAGGAGACTATTCTACTGAGTCACAGCTCTTACAGTAAAGAACCAGCTCCTGAGGAGACTATTCTACACATCCACAGCTCTTACAGTAAAGAACCAGCTCCTGAGGAAACTATTCTACAGAGTCACAGCTCTTATAGTACATTCTACAGATTCACAGCTCTTACAGTAAAGAACCAGCTCCTGAGGAGACTATTCTACACATCCACAGCTCTTACAGTAAAGAACCAGCTCCTGAGGAGACTATTCTACAGAGTCACAGCTCTTACAGTAAAGAACTAGCTCCTGACGAGACTGTTCTACAGAATCACAGCTCTTACAGTAAAGAACTAGCTCCTGAGGAGACTATTTTACAGAGTCACAGCTCTTACAGTAAAGAACCAGCTCCTGAGGAGACTATTCTACAGATTCACAGCTCTTACAGTACAGAAGCAGCTCCTGAGGAGACTATTCTACAGAGTCACAGCTCTTACAGTAAAGAACCAGCTCCTGAGGAGACTGTTCTACAGAATCACAGCTCTTACAGTAAAGAACTAGCTCCTGAGGAGACTATTTTACAGAGTCACAGCTCTTACAGTAAAGAACCAGCTCCTGAAGAGACTATTATACAGATTCACAGCTCTTACAGTAAAGAAGCAGCTCCTGAGGAGACTATTCTACAGAGTCACAGCTCTTACAGTAAAGAACCAGCTCCTGAGGAGACTATGCTACAGAGTCACAGCACTTACAGTAAAGAATCAGCTCCTGAGGAGACTATTCTACAGAGTCACAGCTCTTACAGTAAAGAAGCAGCTCCTGAGGAGACTATTCTACAGAGTCACAGCTCTTACAGTAAAGAACCAGCTCCTGAGGAGACTATTCTACAGAGTCACAGCTCTTACAGTAAAGAACCAGCTCCTGAGGAGACTATTCTACAGAGTCACAGCTCTTACAGTAAAGAACTAGCTCCTGAGGAGACTATTTTACAGAGTCACAGCTCTTACAGTAAAGAACCAGCTCCTGAGGAGACTATTATACAGATTCACAGCTCTTACAGTAAAGAAGCAGCTCCTGAGGAGACTATTCTACAGAGTCAGAGCTCTTACAGTAAAGAACCAGCTCCTGAGGAGACTATTCTACAGAGTCACAGCTCTTACAGTAAAGAACCAGCTCCTGGGGAGACAATTCTACAGAATCACAGCTCTTACAGTAGAGAACCAGCTCCTGAGGAGACTATTCTACAGAGTCACAGCTCTTATAGTACAGAACCGGTTCCTGAGGAGACTATTCTACAGAGTCACAGCTCTTACAGTAAGGAACCGGCTCCTGAGGAGACTATTCTTCAGAATCACAGCTCTTACAGTAGAGAACCAGCTCCTGAAGACACTATTCTACAGAGTCGAAGCTCTTACAGTAGAGAACCAGCTTCTGAGGAGACTATTCTACAGAGTCACAGATCTTACAGTAAATAATCAGCTTCTGGGGAGACTATTTTACAGAGTCACAGCTCTTACAGTAAATAACTAGCTCTTGAGCAGACTATTCTACAGAATCACAGCTCTTACAGTAAAGATTCTACTCTTGAGGAGACTATTCTACAGAATCACAGCTCTTATAGTAAAGAACCAGCTCCTGAGGAGACTATTCTACAGAGTCACAGCTCTTACAGTAAAGAACCAGCTCCTGGGGAGACAATTCTACAGAATCACAGCTCTTACAGTAGAGAACCAGCTCCTGAGGAGACTATTCTACAGAGTCACAGCTCTTATAGTACAGAACCGGCTCCTGAGGAGACTATTCTACAGAGTCACAGCTCTTACAGTAAGGAACCGGCTCCTGAGGAGACTATTCTACAGAGTCACAGCTCTTACAGTAAAGAAGCAGCTCCTGAGTAGACTATTCTACAGAGTCACCGCACTTACAGTAAAGAACCAGCTCCTGAGGAGACTATTCTACAGAGTCACAGCTCTTACAGTAAAGAACCAGCTCCTGGGGAGACTATTCTACAGAATCACAGCTCTTACAGTAGAGAACCAGCTCCTGAGGAGACTATTCTACAGAGTCACAGCTCTTACAGTAAAGAACCGGCTCCTGAAGAGACTATTCTACACATCCACAGCTCTTACAGTAAAGAACCAGCTCCTGAGGAAACTATTCTACAGAGTCACAGCTCTTACAGTAAAGAACCAGCTCCTGAGGAGACTATTCTACAGAGTCACAGCTCTTACAGTAAAGAACCAGCTCCTGAGGAGACTATTCTACAGAGTCACAGCTCTTACAGTAAAGAACTGGCTCCTGAGGAGACTATTCTACAGAGTCACAGCTCTTACAGTAAAGAACTAGCTCCTGAGGAGACTATTCTACAGAGTCACAGCTCTTACAGTAAAGAACTGGCTCCTGAGGAGACTATTCTACAGAATCACAGCTCTTACAGTAAAGAACCAGCTCCTGAGGAGACTATTCTACAGAGTCACAGCTCTTACAGTAAAGAACTGGCTCCTGAGGAGACTATTTTACAGAGTCACAGCTCTTACAGTGAAGAACCAGCTCCTGAGGAGACTATTCTACAGATTCACAGCTCTTACAGTAAAGATCTAGCTCCTAAAGAGACAATTCTACAGATTCACAGCTTTTTCAGTAAAGAACGAGCTCCTGAGGAGACTATTCTATAGAGTCACAGCTCTTACAGTAAAGAACCAGCTCCTGAGGAGACTATTTTACAGAGTCACAGCTCTTACAGTAAAGAAACAGCTCCTGAGGAGACTATTCTACAGATTCACAGCTTTTACAGTAAAGATCCAGCTCCTGAGGAGACTATTCTACAGAGTCACAGCTCTTACAGTAAGGAAGCGGCTCCTGAGGAGACTATTCTACAGAGTCACAGCTCTTACAGTAAAGAACCAGCTCCTGAGGAGACTACTTTACACATCCACAGCTCTTACAGTAAAGAACCAGCTCCTGAGGAGACTATTCTACAGAGTCACAGCTCTTACAGTAGAGAACCAGCTCCTGAAGACACTATTCTACAGAATCACAGCTTTTACAGTAGAGAACCAGCTCCTGAAGACACTATTCTACAGAGTCACAACTCTTACAGTAGAGAACCAGCTACTGAAGACACTATTCTACAGAGTCACAGCTCTTACAGTAAGGAACCAGCTCCTGAGGAGACTATTCTACAGAGTCACAGCTCTTACAGTAAAAAACTAGCTCCTGAGGAGACTGTTCTACAGAATCACAGCTCTTACAGTAAAGAACTAGCTCCTGAGGAGACTATTTTACAGAGTCACAGCTCTTACAGTAAAGAACCAGCTCCTGAGGAGACTATTATACAGATTCACAGCTCTTACAGTAAAGAAGCAGCTCCTGAGGAGACTATTCTACAGAGTCACAGCTCTTACAGTAAAGAACCAGCTCCTGAGGAGACTATTCTACAGATTTACAGCTCTTACAGTAAAGAACCAGCTCCTGGGGAGACAATTCTACAGAATCACAGCTCTTACAGTAGAGAACCAGCTCCTGAGGAGACTATTCTACAGAGTCACAGCTCTTATAGTACAGAACCGGCTCCTGAGGAGACTATTCTACAGAGTCACAGCTCTTACAGTAAGGAACCGGCTCCTGAGGAGACTATTCTACAGAGTCACAGCTCTTACAGTAAAGAAGCAGCTCCTGAGGAGACTATTCTACAGATTCACAGCTCTTACAGTAAAGATCTAGCTCCTGAGGAGACTATTCTACAGATTCACAGCTTTTTCAGTAAAGAACCAGCTCCTGAGGAGACTATTCTACAGAATCACAGCTCTTACAGTAGAGAACCAGCTCCTGAAGAGACTATTCTACACATCCACAGCTCTTACAGTCAAGAACCAGCTCCTGAAGACACTATTCTACAGAATCACAGCTCTTACAGTAGAGAACCAGCTCCTGAAGACACTATTCTACAGAGTCGAAGCTCTTACAGTAGAGAACCAGCTCCTGAGGAGACTAGTCTACAGAGTCACAGATCTTACAGTAAATAATCAGCTTCTGGGGAGACTATTTTACAGAGTCACAGCTCTTACAGTAAATAACTAGCTCTTGAGCAGACTATTCTACAGAATCACAGCTCTTACAGTAAAGATTCTACTCTTGAGGAGACTATTCTACAGAATCACAGCTCTTATAGTAAAGAACCAGCTCCTGAGGAGACTATTCTACAGAGTCACAGCTCTTACAGTAAAGAACCAGCTCCTGGGGAGACAATTCTACAGAATCACAGCTCTTACAGTAGAGAACCAGCTCCTGAGGAGACTATTCTACAGAGTCACAGCTCTTATAGTACAGAACCGGCTCCTGAGGAGACTATTCTACAGAGTCACAGCTCTTACAGTAAGGAACCGGCTCCTGAGGAGACTATTCTCCAGAGTCACAGCTCTTACAGTAAAGAAGCAGCTCCTGAGTAGACTATTCTACAGAGTCACAGCTCGTACAGTAAAGAACCAGCTCCTGAGGAGACTATTCTACAGAGTCACAGCTCTTACAGTAAAGAACCAGCTCCTGGGGAGACTATTCTACAGAATCACAGCTCTTACAGTAGAGATCCAGTTCCTGAAGAGACTATTCTACACATCCACAGCTCTTACAGTAAAGAACCAGCTCCTGAGGAAACTATTCTACAGAGTCACAGCTCTTACAGTAAAGAACCAGCTCCTGAGGAGACTATTCTACAGAGTCACAGCTCTTACAGTAAAGAACTGGCTCCTGAGGAGACTATTCTACAGAGTCACAGCTCTTACAGTAAAGAACCAGCTCCTGAGGAGACTATTCTACAGAGTCACAGCTCTTACAGTAAAGAACTAGCTCCTGGGGAGACTATTCTACAGAGTCACAGCTCTTACAGTAAGGAACCGGCTCCTGAGGAGACTATTCTACAGAGTCACAGCTCTTACAGTAAAGAACTGGCTCCTGAGGAGACTATTTTACAGAGTCACAGCTCTTACAGTGAAGAACCAGCTCCTGAGGAGACTATTCTACAGATTCACAGCTCTTACAGTAAAGATCTAGCTCCTGAGGAGACTATTCTACAGATTCACAGCTCTTACAGTAAAGATCTAGCCCCTGAGGAGACAATTCTACAGATTCACAGCTTTTTCAGTAAAGAACGAGCTCCTGAGGAGACTATTCTATAGAGTCACAGCTCTTACAGTAAAGAACCAGCTCCTGAGGAGACTATTTTACAGAGTCACAGCTCTTACAGTAAAGAAACAGCTCCTGAGGAGACTATTCTACAGATTCACAGCTTTTACAGTAAAGATCCAGCTCCTGAGGAGACTATTCTACAGAGTCACAGCACTTACAGTATGGAACCGGCTCCTGAGGAGACTATTCTACAGAGTCACAGCTCTTACAGTAAAGAACCAGCTCCTGAGGAGACTACTCTACACATCCACAGCTCTTACAGTAAAGAACCAGCTCCTGAGGAGACTATTCTACAGAGTCACAGCTCTTACAGTAGAGAACCAGCTCCTGAAGACACTATTCTACAGAATCACAGCTTTTACAGTAGAGAACCAGCTCCTCAAGACACTATTCTACAGAGTCACAGCTCTTACAGTAGAGAACCAGCTACTGAAGACACTATTCTACAGAGTCACAGCTCTTACAGTAAGGAACCAGCACCTGAAGAGACTATTCTACAGAGTCACAGCTCTTACAGTAAAGAATCAGCTTCTGGGGAGACTATGCTACAGAGTCACAGCTCTTACAGTAAAGAACTAACTGTTGAGAAGACTATTCTACAGAATCACAGCTCTGACAGTAAAGAACCAGCTCATGAGGAGACTATTCTACAGAGTCACAGCTCTTACAGTAAAGAACCAACTCCTGAGGAGACTATGCTACAGAGTCACAGCTCTTACAGTAAAGAACCAGCTCCTGTGGAGACTATTCTACAGATTCACAGCTCTTACAGTAAAGAACCAACTCCTGAGGAGACTATGCTACAGAGTCACAGCTCTTACAGTAAAGAACCAGCTCCTGAGGAGACTATTCTACAGAGTCACAGCTCTTACAGTAAAGAATCAGCTCCTGGGGAGACTATGCTACAGAGTCACAGCTCTTACAGTAAAGAACTAGCTCCTGAGCAGACTATTCTACAGAATCACAGCTCTTACAGTAAAGAACCAGCTCCTGAGGAGAATGTTCTACAGAGTCACAGCTCTTATAGTAAAAAACTAGCTCCTGAGGAGACTGTTCTACAGAGTCACAGCTCTTATAGTAAAAAACTAGCTCCTGAGGAGACTGTTCTACAGAGTCACAGCTCTTACAGTAAGGAACCAGCTCCTGAGGAGACTATTCTACAGAGTCACAGCTCTTATAGTAAAAAACTAGCTCCTGAGGAGACTGTTCTACAGAGTCACAGCTCTTATAGTAAAAAACTAGCTCCTGAAGAGACTATTCTACAGAGTCACAGCTCTTACAGTAAAGAATCAGCTTCTGGGGAGACTATTCTATAGAGTCACAGCTCTTACAGTAAAGATTCAACTCTTGAGAAGACTATTCTACAGAATCACAGCTCTGACAGTAAAGAACCAGCTCATGAGGAGACTATTCTACAGAGTCACAGCTCTTACAGTAAAGAACCAGCTCCTGTGGAGACTTTTCTACAGATTCACAGCTCTTACAGTAAAGAACCAACTCCTGAGGAGACTATGCTACAGAGTCACAGCTCTTACAGTAAAGAACCAGCTCCTGAGGAGACTATTCTACAGAGTCACAGCTCTTACAGTAAAGAACCAGCTCCTGAGGAGATTATTCTACAGAGTCACAGCTCTTACAGTAAAGAATCAGCTCCTGGGGAGACTATGCTACAGAGTCACAGCTCTTACAGTAAAGAACTAGCTCCTGAGCAGACTATTCTACAGAATCACAGCTCTTACAGTAAAGAACCAGCTCCTGAGGAGAATGTTCTACAGAGTCACAGCTCTTATAGTAAAAAACTAGCTCCTGAGGAGACTGTTCTACAGAGTCACAGCTCTTATAGTAAAAAACTAGCTCCTGAGGAGACTGTTCTACAGAGTCACAGCTCTTACAGTAAATAAGCAGCTCCTGAGGAGACTATTCTACAGAATCACAGCTCTTACAGTAAAGATCGAACTCTTGAGGAAACTATTCTACAAAATCACAGCTCTTACATTAAAGAAGCAGCTCCTGAGGAGACTATTTTGCGGAGTCACAGCTCTTACAGTAAAGAACCAGCTCCTTAGGAGACTATTTTGCAGAGTCACAGCTCTTAGAGTAAAGAAGCAGCTCCTGAGGAGACTATTCTACACATCCACAGCTCTTACAGTAAAGAATCAGCTCCTGGGGAGACTATGCTACAGAGTCATAGCTCTTACAGTAAAGAACCAGCTCCTGAGCAGACTATTCTACAGAATAACAGCTCTTACAGTAAAGATCCAACTCTTGAGGAGACTATTCTACAGAATCACAGCTCTGACCGTAAAGAACCAGCTCCTGAGGAGACTATTCTACAGAGTCACAGCTCTTACAGTAAAGAACCAACTCCTGAGGAGTCTATGCTATAGAGTCACAACTCTTACAGTACAGAACCAGTTCCTGAGGAGACTATTCTACAGAGTCACAGCTCTTACAGTAAAGAACCAGCTCCTGAGGAGACTATTCTACAGAGTCACAGCTCTTACAGTAAAGAACCAACTCCTGAGGAGTCTATGCTATAGAGTCACAACTCTTACAGTACAGAACCAGCTCCTGAGGAGACTATTCTACAGAGTCCAAGCTCTTACAGTAAAGAATCAGCTCCTGGGGAGACTATGCTACAGAGTCACAGCTCTTACAGTAAAGAACTAGCTGCTGAGGAGACTATTCTCCAGAGTCACAGCTCTTACAGTAAAGAACCGGCTGCTGAGGAGACTATTCTACAGAGTCACAGCTCTTATAGTACAGAACCGGCTCCGGAGGAGACTATTCTACAGAGTCACAGCTCTTACAGTAAGGAACCGGCTCCTGAGGAGACTATTCTACAGAGTCACAGCTCTTACAGTAAAGAAGCAGCTCCTGAGTAGACTATTCTACAGAGTCACCGCACTTACAGTAAAGAACCAGCTCCTGAGGAGACTATTCTACAGAGTCACAGCTCTTACAGTAAAGAACCAGCTCCTGGGGAGACTATTCTACAGAGTCACAGCTCTTACAGTAAAGAACCAGCTCCTGAGGAGACTATTCTACAGAGTCCAAGCTCTTACAGTAAAGAATCAGCTCCTGGGGAGACTATGCTACAGAGTCACAGCTCTTACAGTAAAGAACTAGCTGCTGAGGAGACTATTCTACAGAATCACAGCTCTTACAGTAGAGAACCAGCTCCTGAGGAGACTATTCTACAGAGTCACAGCTCTTACAGTAAAGAACCGGCTCCTGAAGAGACTATTCTACACATCCACAGCTCTTACAGTAAAGAACCAGCTCCTGAGGAAACTATTCTACAGAGTCACAGCTCTTACAGTAAAGAACCAGCTCCTGAGGAGACTATTCTACAGAGTCACAGCTCTTACAGTAAAGAACCAGCTCCTGAGGAGACTATTCTACAGAGTCACAGCTCTTACAGTAAAGAACCAGCTCCTGAGGAGACTATTCTACAGAGTCACAGCTCTAACAGTAAAGAACCAGCTCCTGAGGAGACTATTCTACAGAGTCACAGCACTTACAGCAAGGAACCAGCTCCTGAGTAGACTATTCTACAGAGTCACAGCTCTTACAGTAAAGAACTGGCTCCTGAGGAGACTATTTTACAGAGTCACAGCTCTTACAGTAAAGAAACAGCTTCTGAGGAGACTATTCTACAGATTCACAGCTCTTACAGTAAAGAATCAGCTCCTGGGGAGACTATTCTACAGAGTCACAGCTCTTACACTAAGGAACCGGCTCCTGAGGAGACTATTCTATTGGGTCACAGCTCTTACAGTTAAGAAGCATCTCCTGAGGAGACTATTCTACAGAGTCACAGCTCTTACAGTAAAGATCCAACTCTAGAGGAGACTATTCTACAGAGTCACAGCTCTTACAGTAAAGAACCATCTCCTGAGGAGACTATTCTACAGAATCACAGCTCTTACAGTAAAGAGCCGGCTCCTGGGGAGACTATTCTACAGATTCACAGCTCTTATCGTAAGGAACCAGCTCCTGCGGAGACTATTCAACACATCCACAGCTCTCACAGTAAAGATCCATCTCTTTATGGGACAATGCTACAAATTCCAAGAGCCTACTGTAAGAAAGATCAGCTCCTGTGTAGACTATTTTGCAGATATACATCTTTTCAAAAAAAAAAAGAAGCAGTTCCTAAGAAGACTATTCTATAGGGTCACATCTCTTACAGTAAGGAACCAGCTCCTGAGGAGACTATTCTACAGAGTCACAGCTCTTACAGTAAAGAACCAGCTCCTGAGGAGACTATTCTACAGAGTCACAGCTCTTACAGTAAAGAACCAGCTCCTGAGGAGACTATTCTACAGAGTCACAGCTCTTACAGTAAAGAACCAGCTCCTGAGGAGACTATTCTACAGAGTCACAGCTCTTACAGTACAGAACCAGCTCCTGAGGAGATTATTCTACAGAGACAAAGCTCTTACAGTAAAGAACCAGCTCCTGGGGAGACTATTCTATAGAGTCACAGCTCTTACAGTAAGGAACCAGCTCCTGAGGAGACTATTCTATAGAGTCACAGCTCTTACAGTAAGGAACCAGCTCCTGAGGAGACTATTCTACAGAGTCACAGCTCTTACAGTAAAGAACCAGCTCCTGAGGAGACTATTCTACAGAGTCACAGCTCTTACAGTACAGAACCAGCTCCTGAGGAGACTATTCTACAGAGTCACAGCTCTTACAGTAAAGAACCAGCTCCTGAGGAGACTATTCTACAGAGTCACAGCTCTTACAGTAAAGAACCAGCTCCTGAGGAGACTATTCTACAGAGTCACAGCTCTTACAGTAAAGAACCAGCTCCTGAGGAGACTATTCTACAGAGTCACAGCTCTTACAGTACAGAACCAGCTCCTGAGGAGATTATTCTACAGAGACAAAGCTCTTACAGTAAAGAACCAGCTCCTGGGGAGACTATTCTATAGAGTCACAGCTCTTACAGTAAGGAACCAGCTCCTGAGGAGACTATTCTATAGAGTCACAGCTCTTACAGTAAGGAACCAGCTCCTGAGGAGACTATTCTACAGAGTCACAGCTCTTACAGTAAAGAACTAGCTCCTGAGGAGACTATTCTACAGAGTCACAGCTCTTACAGTAAGGAACCGGCTCCTGAAGAGACTATTCTACACATCCACAGCTCTTACAGTAAAGAACCAGCTCCTGAGGAGACTATTCTACAGAGTCACAGCTCTTACAGTAAAGAACCAGCTCCTGAGGAGACTATTCTACAGAGTCACAGCTCTTAAAGTAAAGAACCAGTTTCTGAGGAGACTATTCTATAGAGTCACAGCTCTTACAGTAAAGAACCAGCTCCTGAGGAGACTATTCTACAGAGTCACAGCTCTTACAGTACAGAACCGGCTCCTGAGGAGACTATTCTACAGAGTCACAGCTCTTACAATAAAGAAGCAGCTCCTGAGGAGACTATTCTACAGAGTCACAGCTCTTACAGTACAGAACCAGCTCCTGAGGAGACTATTCTACAGAGTTACAGCTCTTACAGTAAGGAACCGGCTCCTGAGGAAACTATTCTACAAAATCACAGCTCTTACAGTAAAGAAGCAGCTCCTGAGGAGACTATTCTACACATCCACAGCTCTTACAGTAAAGAATCAGCTCCTGGGGAGACTATGCTACAGAGTCACAGCTCTTACAGGAAAGAACCAGCTCCTGAGGAGACTATTCTACAGAATAACAGCTCTTACAGTAAAGATCCAACTCTTGAGGAGACTATTCTACAGAATCACAGCTCTGACCGTAAAGAACCAGCTCCTGAGGAGACTATTCTACAGAGTCACAGCTCTTACAGTAAAGAACCAACTCCTGAGGAGTCTATGCTATAGAGTCACAACTCTTACAGTACAGAACCAGCTCCTGAGGAGACTATTCTACAGAGTCCAAGCTCTTACAGTAAAGAATCAGCTCCTGGGGAGACTATGCTACAGAGTCACAGCTCTTACAGTAAAGAACTAGCTGCTGAGGAGACTATTCTCCAGAGTCACAGCTCTTACAGTAAAGAACCGGCTCCTGAGGAGACTATTCTACAGAATCACAGCTCTTACAGTAAAGAACCAGCTCCTGAGGAGACTATTCTACAGAGTCACAGCTCTTACCGTAAAGAACCAGCTCCTGAGGAGATTATTCTACAGAGTCACAGCTCTTACAGTAAATAAGCAGCTCCTGAGGAGACTATTCTACACATCCACAGCCCTTACAGTAAAGAACCAGCTCCTGAGGAGACTATTCTACAGATTCACAGCTCTTACAGTAAAGAACCAGCTCCTGAGGAGACTATTTTACAGAGTCACAGCTCTTACAGTAAAGAACCGGCTCCTGAGTAGACTATTCTACAGAGTCACAGCTCTTACAGTAAAGAACTGGCTCCTGAGGAGACTATTTTACAGAGTCACAGCTCTTACAGTAAAGAAACAGCTTCTGAGGAGACTATTCTACAGATTCACAGCTCTTACAGTAAAGAATCAGCTCCTGGGGAGACTATTCTACAGAGTCACAGCTCTTACAGTAAAGAATCAGCTCCTGGGGAGACTATTCTACAGAGTCACAGCTCTTACACTAAGGAACCGGCTCCTGAGGAGACTATTCTATAGGGTCACAGCTCTTACAGTTAAGAAGCATCTCCTGAGGAGACTATTCTACAGAGTCACAGCTCTTATAGTAAAGAACCAGCTCTTGAGGAAACAATTGTACAAAATCACAGCTCTTACAGTAAAGAATCAGCTCCTGGGGAGACTATTCTACAGAGTCACAGCTCTTACAGTAAAGAATCAGCTCCTGGGGAGACTATTCTACAGAGTCACAGCTCTTACACTAAGGAACCGGCTCCTGAGGAGACTATTCTACAGAATCACAGCTCTTACAGTAAGGAACCGGCTCCTGAGGAGACTATTCTACAGAGTCACAGCTCTTACAGTAAAGTGCCGGCTCCTGGGGAGACTATTCTACAGATTCACAGCTCTTATCGTAAGGAACCAGCTCCTGCGGAGACTATTCAACACATCCACAGCTCTCACAGTAAAGATCCATCTCTTTATGGGACAATGCTACAAATTCCAAGAGCCTACTGTAAGAAAGATCAGCTCCTGTGTAGACTATTTTGCAGATATACATCTTTTCAAAAAAAAAAAGAAGCAGTTCCTAAGAAGACTATTCTATAGGGTCACATCTCTTACAGTAAGGAACCAGCTCCTGAGGAGACTATTCTACAGAGTCACAGCTCTTACAGTAAGGAACCAGCTCCTGAGGAAACTATTCTACAGATTCACAGCTCTTACAGTAAGGAACCGGCTCCTGAGGAGACTATTCTACAGAGTCACAGCTCTTACAGTACAGAACCAACTCCTGAGGAGACTATTCTACAGAGTCACAGCTCTTACAGTAAAGAACCAGCTCCTGAGGAGACTATTCTACAGAGTCACAGCTCTTACAGTACAGAACCGGCTCCTGAGGAGATTATTCTACAGAGTCACAGCTCTTAAAGTAAAGAACCAGTTTCTGAAGAGACTATTCTACAGAGTCACAGCTCTTACAGTAAAGAACCAGCTCCTGAGGAGACTATTCTACAGAGTCACAGCTCTTACAGTTAAGAACCAGCTCCTGAGGAGACTATTCTACAGAGTCACAGCTCTTACAGTACAGAACCAGCTCCTGAGGAGACTATTCTACAGAGTCACAGCTCTTACAGTAAAGAAGCAGCTCCTGAGGAGACTATTCTACAGAGTCACAGCTCTTACAGTAAAGAACCAGCTCCTGAGGAGACTATTCTACAGAGTCACAGCTCTTACAGTAAAGAAGCAGCTCCTGAGGAGACTATTCTACAGATTCACAGCTCTTACAGTAGAGAACCAACTCCTGAGGAGTCTATGCTATAGAGTCACAACTCTTACAGTACAGAACCAGCTCCTGAGGAGACTATTCTACAGAGTCCAAGCTCTTACAGTAAAGAATCAGCTCCTGGGGAGACTATGCTACAGAGTCACAGCTCTTACAGTAAAGAACTAGCTGCAGAGGAGACTATTCTCCAGAGTCACAGCTCTTACAGTAAAGAACCGGCTCCTGAGGAGACTATTCTACAGAATCACAGCTCTTACAGTAAGGAACCGGCTCCTGAGGAGACTATTCTACAGAGTCACAGCTCTTACAGTAAGGAACCGGCTCCTGAGGAGATTATTCTACAGAGTCACAGCTCTTACAGTAAAGAACCAGCTCCTGAGGAGACTATTCTACAGAGTCACAGCTCTTACCGTAAAGAACCAGCTCCTGAGGAGACTATTCTACACATCCACAGCTCTTACAGTAAAGAACCAGCTCCTGAGGAGACTATTTTACAGAGTCACAGCTCTTACAGTAAAGAACCAGCTCCTGAGGAGACTATTCTACAGAGTCACAGCTCTAACAGTAAAGAACTAGCTCCTGAGGAGACTATTCTACAGAGTCACAGCTCTTACACTAAGGAACCGGCTCCTGAGGAGACTATTCTATAGGGTCACAGCTCTTACAGTTAAGAAGCATCTCCTGAGGAGACTATTCTACAGAGTCACAGCTCTTACAGTAAAGAACCAGCTCCTGAGGAGACTATTCTACAGAGTCACAGCTCTTACACTAAGGAACCGGCTCCTGAGGAGACTATTCTATAGGGTCACAGCTCTTACAGTTAAGAAGCATCTCCTGAGGAGACTATTCTACAGAGTCACAGCTCTTACAGTAAAGATCCAACTCTAGAGGAGACTATTCTACAGAGTCACAGCTCTTACAGTAAAGAACCATCTCCTGAGGAGACTATTCTACAGAGTAACAGCTCTTACAGTAAGGAACCAGCTCCTGGGGAGACTATTCTATAGATTCACAGCTCTTATCGTAAGGAACCAGCTCCTGCGGAGACTATTCAACACATCCACAGCTCTTACAGTAAAGATCCATCTCTTTATGGGACAATGCTACAAATTCCAAGAGCCTACTGTAAGAAAGATCAGCTCCTGTGTAGACTATTTTGCAGATATACATCTTTTTAAAAAAAAAAAAGAAGCAGTTCCTAAGAAGACTATTCTATAGGGTCACATCTCTTACAGTAAGGAACCAGCTCCTGAGGAGACTATTCTACAGAGTCACAGCTCTTACAGTAAAGAACCAGCTCCTGGGGAGACTATTCTACAGAGTCACAGCTCTTACAGTAAAGAACCAGCTCCTGAGGAGACTATTCTACAGAGTCACAGCTCTTACAGTAAGGAACCAGCTCCTGAGGAGACTATTCTACAGAGTCACAGCTCTTACAGTAAAGAACCAGCTCCTGAGGAGACTATTGTACAGAGTCACAGCTCTTACAGTAAAGAGCCAGCTCCTGAGGAGACTATTCTACAGAGTCACAGCTCTTAAAGTAAAGAACCAGTTTCTGAGGAGACTATTTTACAGAGTCACAGCTCTTACAGTAAAGAACCAGCTCCTGAGGAGATTATTCTACAGAGTCACAGCTCTTACAGTAAGGAACCAGCTCCTGAGGAGACTATTCTACAGAGTCACAGCTCTTAAAGTAAAGAACCAGTTTCTGAGGAGACTATTTTACAGAGTCACAGCTCTTACAGTAAAGAACCAGCTCCTGAGGAGATTATTCTACAGAGTCACAGCTCTTACAGTAAAGAACCAGCTCCTGAGGAGATTATTCTACAGAGTCACAGCTCTTACAGTAAAGAAGCAGCTCCTGAGGAGACTATTCTACAGAGTCACAGCTCTTACAGTAAAGAACCAGCTCCTGAGGAGACTATTCTACAGAGTCACAGCTCTTACAGTAAAGAACCAGCTCCTGAGGAGACTATTCTACAGAGTCACAGCTCTTACAGTAAAGAAGCAGCTCCTGAGGAGACTATTCTACAGAGTCACAGCACTTACAGTAAAGAACCAACTGTGGAGGAGACTATTCTACAGAGTCACAGCACTTACAGTAAAGAACCAGCTCCTGAGGAGACTATTCTACAGAGTCACAGCTCTTACAGTAAAGAACCAGCTCCTGAGGAGACTATTCTACAGAGTCACAGCTCTTACAGTAAAGAAGCAGCTCCTGAGGAGACTATTCTACAGAGTCACAGCACTTACAGTAAAGAACCAGCTCCTGAGGAGACTATTCTACACATTCATGGATATGACACATTTTCATCTACTTGTAGGGGCTCTAATGTCCTTTGTCCTTTACCCCCAGTAAATCCAATATATTAACCTCGTAATGACACGTATAGCACTAGCACCACTTCCTACAGCTCCTGACACTAGAGCCAATATGATCAGCTCTATAGCACTAGCACCACTTCCTACAGCTCCTCAGGACTAGAGCCAATATGGTCCGCTCTATAGCACCAGCACCACTTCCTACAGCTCCTGACACTAGAGCCAATATGATCAGCTCTATAGCACTAGCACCACTTCCTACAGCTCCTCAGGACTGGAGCCAATATGATCAGCTCTATAGCACCAGCACCACTTCCTACAGCTCCTCAGGACTAGAGCCAATATGATCAGCTCTATAACACCACACCACTTCCTACAGCTCCCCAGGACTAGAGCCAAAATGATCAGCTCTATAACACCAGCACCACTTCCTACAGCTCCTCAGGACTGGAGCCAATATGATCAGCTCTATAACACCAGCACCACTTCCTACAGCTCCTCAGGACTAGAGCCAATATAATCAGCTCCATAGCACCAGCACCACTACCTACAGCTCCAGACACTAGAGCCAACATGATCAGCTCTATAGCACTAGCACCACTTCCTACAGCTCCTCAGGACTAGATCCAATATGATCAGCTCTATAACACCAGCACCACTTCCTACAGCTCCTCAGGACTAGAGCCAATATGGTCAGCTCCATAGCACGAGCACCACTTCCTACAGCTCCTCAGGACTAGAGCCAATATGATCAGCTCTATAACACTAGCACCACTTCCTACAGCTCCTCAGCACTAGAGCCAATATGATCAGCTCTATAGCACTGGCACCACTTCCTACAGCTCCTCAGCACTAGAGCCAATATGATCAGCTCTATAACACCAGCACCACTTCCTACAGCTCCTGACACTAGATCCAATATGATCAGCTCTATAGCACTAGCACCACTTCCTACAGCTCCTCAGGACTAGAGCCAATATGATCAGCTCTATAACACCAGCACCACTTCCTACAGCTCCTCAGGACTAGAGCCAATATGATCAGCTCCATAGCACCAGCACCACTTCCTACAGATCCTCAGGACTAGAGCCAATATGATTAAATCTATAGCACTAGCACCACTTCCAACAGATCCTCAGGACGAGAGAATATATGACCGGCTCTATAGCACCAGCACCACTTCCTACAGCTCCTCAGGACTAGAGCCAATAAAATCAGTTCCATAGCACAGGCACCACTTCCTACAGCTCCTCAGGACTAGAGCCAATATGATAAGATCTATAGCACCAACACTACTTCCTACAGCTCCTCAGGACTAGAGCCAATGTGATCAGCTCCATAGCACTAGCACCACTACCTACAGCTCCTGACACTAGAGCCAATATGATCAGCTCTATAGCACTAGCACCACTTCCTACAGCTCCTCAGGACTAGAGCCAATATGATCAGCTCTATAGCACCAGCACCACTTCATACAGCTGCTCAGGACTAGAGCCAATATGATCAGCTCCATAGCACCAGCACCACTTCCTACAGCTCCTCAGGACTAGAGCCAATATGATCAGCTCTATAGCACCAGCACCACTTCCTACAGCTCCTCAGGACTAGAGCCAATATGATCAGCTCCATAGCACCAGCACCACTTCCTACAGATCCTCAGGACTAGAGCCAATATGATCAACTCTATAGCACTAGCACCACTTCCAACAGATCCTCAGGACGAGAGAATATATGACCGGCTCTATAGCACCAGCACCACTTCCTACAGCTCCTCAGGACTAGAGCCAATAAAATCAGTTCCATAGCACAGGCACCACTTCCTACAGCTCCTCAGGACTAGAGCCAATATGATAAGATCTATAGCACTAGCACCACTTCATACAGCTGCTCAGGACTAGAGCCAATATGATCAGCTCCATAGCACCAGCACCACTTCCTACAGCTCCTCAGGACTAGAGCCAATATGATCAGCTCTATAGCACCAGCACCACTTCCTACAGCTCCTCAGGACTAGAGCCAATATGATCAGCTCTATAGCACTAGCACTACTTCCTACAGCTCCTCAGGACTGGAGCCAATATGATCAGCTCTACAGAACCAGCACAACCTTCTACAGCTCCTCAGCACTAGAGCCCTTTTGGCAGATTTACTTAACTGGTCCATTTGCGATCCAGCGGCACGTTCTCTGCGCTAGATTTGGGTTCGGCCGGGATTTAATAAGGTAGTTCCTCCGCCGTCCACCAGGTGGCTCTGCTGCGCTGAAAAGCATCGGAACGCGCTGGAGTTCACCGGCTCGGGCTGAGTGAAGGTAAGTGCAAGCTCCGCGACAGATATTTTGTTTTAAATGCGGCGGTTTTTCCGAATCCGTCATGTTTTCGTTCGACCACGTCCCCCGATTTCCGTCGCGTGGATGCCAGCGCCGATGCGCCACAATTCGATCACGTGTGCCAAAATCTTCCTTCCTACAGCTCCTCAGGACTAGAGCCAATATGATCAGCTCTATAACACCAGCACCACTTCCTACAGCTCCTCAGCACTAGAGCCAATATGATCAGCTCTATAACACCAGCACCACTTCCTACAGCTCCTCAGGACTAGAGCCAATATGATCAGCTCTATAGCACTGGCACCACTTCCTACAGCTCCTCAGCACTAGAGCCAATATGATCAGCTCTATAGCACCAGCACCACTTCCTACAGCTCCTCAGGACTAGAGCCAATATGATCAGCTCTATAGCACTGGCACCATTTCCTACAGCTCCTCAGCACTAGAGCCAATATGATCAGCTCTATAGCACCAGCACCACTTCCTACGGCTGCTCAGAACTAAAGCCAATATGATCAGCTCTATAGCACCAGCACCACTTCCTACAGCTCCTCTGGACTAGAGCCAATATGATCAGCTCTATAACACCAGCACCACTTCCTACAGCTCCTCAGCACTAGAGCCAATATGATCAGCTCTATAGCACCAGCACCACTTCCTACGGCTGCTCAGAACTAAAGCCAATATGATCAGCTCTATAGCACCAGCACCACTTCCTACAGCTCCCCAGGACTAGAGCCAATATGATCAGCTCTATAACACCAGCACCACTTCCTACAGCTCCTCAGCACTAGAGCCAATATGATCAGCTCTATAACACCAGCACCACTTCCTACAGCTCCTCAGGACTAGAGCCAATATGATCAGCTCTATAGCACTGGCACCACTTCCTACAGCTCCTCAGCACTAGAGCCAATATGATCAGCTCTATAGCACCAGCACCACTTCCTACGGCTGCTCAGAACTAAAGCCAATATGATCAGCTCTATAGCACCAGCACCACTTCCTACAGCTCCTCTGGACTAGAGCCAATATGATCAGCTCTATAGCACCAGCACCACTTCCTACAGCTCCTCAGGACATTTACTTACCCGGTCTATTTGCGTTCCAGCGGCGGCTTTTTGGACGAGCGTTTTGGTCTTCCGGCGATTCATGAAGGTCCTGCGCCTGATGTCCACCAGGTGTCGCCGCTGCGCCAAAGTCCGCCGAGTTGCGTCGGAGTTCACTAATCTCTTCCTGGTGCATGTAAGTATGGCGCGTGCGACCAAATTTTTTATAAAATGCGGCGTTTTTTCCGAATCCGTCGGGTTTTAGTTCGGCCACATCCTCCCCCCCCCCTGATTTCCGGCGCGTGCATACCAGCGCCGATGCGCCACAATCCGATCGCGTGCGCCAAAATCCTGGGGCAATTCAGGGAAAATCGGCGCAAATCGGAGATATTCAGCTAACACGCCGGAAAAACCAGATCGGCCCCTTAGTAAATGACCCCCAATATCATCAGCTCCATAGCACTGCCACCACTTCCTACAGCTCCTCAAGACTAGAGCCTATATGATCAGCTTTATAGCACCAGCACCACTTCCTACAGCTCCTCAGGACTAGAGCCAATATGATCAGCTCCATAGCATCAGCACCACTTCCTACAGCTCCTCAGCACTAGAGCCAATATGGTCCGCTCTATAGCACTGGCACCACTTCCTACAGCTCCTCAGCACTAGAGCCAATATGGTCCGCTCTATAGCACCAGCACCACTTCCTACAGCTCCTCAGCACTAGATCCAATATGGTCCGCTCTATAGCACTGGCACCACTTCCTACAGCTCCTCAGCACTAGAGCCAATATGGTCCGCTCTATAGCACCAGCACCACTTCCTAGAGCTCCTCAGGACTAGAGTCAATATGATCAGCTCTATAGCACTGGCACCACTTCCTACAGCTCCTCAGGACTAGAGCCAATATGGTCAGCTCTATAGCACTAGCACCACTTCCTACAGCTCCTCAGGACTAGAGCCAATATGATCAGCTCTAAAGCACTAGCACCACTTCCTACGGCTGCTCAGGACTAGAGCCAATATGATCAGCTCTATAGCACTGGCACCCCTTCCTACAGCTCCTCAGGACTAGAGCCAATATGATCAGCTCCATAGCACTAGCACCACTTCCTACAGCTCCTCAGCACTAGAGCCAATATGATCAGCTCCATAGCACTGGCACCACTTCCTACAGCTCCTCAGGACTAAAGCCAATATGATCGGCTCCATAGCATCAGCACCACTTCCTACAGCTCCTCAGCACTAGAGCCAATATGATCAGCTCTATAGCACTGGCACCACTTCCTACAGCTCCTCAGCACTAGAGCCAATATGGTCTGCTCTATAGCACTAGCACCACTTCCTACAGCTCCTCAGGACTAGAGCCAATATGATCAGCTCTATAGCAACAGCACCACTTCCTACAGCTCCTCAGGACTAGATCCAATATGATCAGCTCTATAGCAACAGCACCACTTCCTACAGCTCCTCAGGACTAGAGCCAATATGATCAGCTCTATAACACCAGCACCACTTCCTACAGCTCCTCAGTACTGGAGCCAATATGATCAGATCTATAGCATCAGCACCGTTTCCTACAGCTCCTCAGGACTAGAGCCAATATGATCAGCTCTTTAGCACTGGCACCACTTCCTACAGCTCCTCAGGACTAGAGCCAATATGATCAGCTTTATAGCACTAGCACCACTTCCTACAGCTCCTCAGGACTAGAGCCAATATGATCAGCTCTATAGCACGAGCACCACTTCCTACAGCTCCTCAGGACTAGAGCCAATATGATCAGCTCTATAGCAACAGCACTGTTTCCTACAGCTCCTCAGGACTAGAGCCAATATGATCAACTCTATAACACCAGCACCACTTCCTACAGCTCCTCAGTACTGGAGCCAATATGATCAGCTCTATAGCATCAGCACCGTTTCCTACAGCTCCTCAGGACTAGAGCCAATATGATCAGCTCTATAGCACCAGCACCACTTCCTACGGCTGCTCAGAACTAGAGCCAATATGATCAGCTCTATAACACCAGCACCACTTCCTACAGCTCCTCAGGACTGGAGCCAATATGATCAGCTCTATAACATCAGCACCGTTTCCTACAGCTCCTCAGGACTAGAGCCAATATGATCAGCTCTATAACACTAGCACCTCTTCCTACAGCTCCTCAGGACTGGAGCCAATATGATCAGCTCTATAGCACCAGCACCACTTCCTACAGCTCCTCAGGACTGGAGCCAATATGATCAGCTCTATAACATCAGCACCGTTTCCTACAGCTCCTCAGGACTAGAGCCAATATGATCAGCTCTATAACACTAGCACCTCTTCCTACAGCTCCCCAGGACTGGAGCCAATATGATCAGCTCTATAGCACCAGCACCACTTCCTACAGCTCCTCAGGACTAGAGCCAATATGATCAGCTCTATAACACCAGCACCACTTCCTACAGCTCCTCAGGACTGGAGCCAATATGATCAGCTCTATAGCACCAGCACCACTTCCTACAGCTCCTCAGGACTAGAGCCAATATGATCAGCTCTATAACATCAGCACCACTTTCTACAGCTCCTCAGGACTGGAGCCAATATGATCAGCTCTATAGCACCAGCACCACCTCCTACAGCTCCTCAGGACTGGAGCCAATATGATCAGCTCTATAGCACCAGCACCACTTCCTACAGCTCCTCAGGACTGGAGCCAATATGATCAGCTCTATAGCACCAGCACCACTTCCTACAGCTCCTCAGGTCTAGAGCCAATATGATCAGCTCTATAACACCAGCACCACTTCCTACAGCTCCTCAGGACTGGAGCCAATATGATCAGCTCTATAGCACCAGCACCACTTCCTACAGCTCCTCAGGACTAGAGCCAATATGATCAGCTCTATAACACCAGCACCACTTCCTACAGCTCCTCAGGACTGTAGCCAATATGATCAGCTCTATAGCACCAGCACCACCTCCTACAGCTCCTCAGGACTGGAGCCAATATGATCAGCTCTATAGCACCAGCACCACTTCCTACAGCTCCTCAGGACTGGAGCCAATATGATCAGCTCTATAGCACCAGCACCACTTCCTACAGCTCCTCAGGACTAGAGCCAATATGATCAGCTCTATAACACCAGCACCACTTCCTACAGCTCCTCAGGACTGGAGCCAATATGATCAGCTCTATAGCACCAGCACCACTTCCTATAGCTCCTCAGGACTGGAGCCAATATGATCAGCTCTATAGCACCAGCACCACTTCCTACAGCTCCTCAGCACTAGAGCCAATATGATCAGCTCTATAACACCAGCAACACTTCCTACAGCTCCTCAGGATTAGAGCCAATATGATCAGCTCTATAGCACTGGCACCACTTCCTACAGCTCCTCAGGACTAGAGCCAATATGATCAGCTCTATAGCACCAGCACCACTTCCTACGGCTGCTCAGAACTAGAGCCAATATGATCAGCTCTATAGTACCAGCACCACTTCCTACAGCTCCTCAGGACTAGAGCCAATATGATCAGCTCTATAGCATCAGCACCGTTTCCTACAGCTCCTCAGGACTAGAGCCAATATGATCAGCTCTATAACACCAGCACCACTTCCTACAGCTCCTCAGGACTGGAGCCAATATGATCAGCTCTATAGCACCAGCACCACTTCCTACAGCTCCTCAGGACTAGAGCCAATATGATCAGCTCTATAACACCAGCACCACTTCCTACAGCTCCTCAGGACTATAGCCAATATGATCAGCTCTATAGCACCAGAACCACTTCCTACAGCTCCTCAGGACTCCCTCCATCTTCTGCTGAGCACTCCACAATGTTTTTGTTGTTCTCTTTCCCCTCCTCTAGCCTGCACCTTATTTTTTTTTTCCTTTACACATACCCTCTAGAGAATTCCGAAAGCTATGTAGCGCTGTCTCATTGTATGGAGGAAAATCAAAGTTTTCCAGCTTGAGTGAATTTTCTACATCTTCAAATGTTGGCAAATTCGGAGCATATGGTGTCAAGCCAGGCCGTCGGTGTAATCTTTCCATCTTGTATTCAGCATCAGCCAATGGACAGTATTCATCTGGAAAATTGTATCCACTACATATGGCCTGTAAAGAGAGGAGACATAATCACTTCCTGAAAGGCCCTCCACACGTACCTTCAGCTTGTATCATTATCCCTACAACCTCCTACCATGGATAGTTTTTACTATAGATCTCCATCATGGATTATTATCCCTACTGACCTCCACAATGCATCATTAACTCTACACACCTCCACCATGGATGACTGTCCCTATAGACCTCCACCATGAATCCTTATGCCTACTGAACTCCGCCATGGGTCACTATCCCTACAGATCTCCGCCATGGGTCACTATCCCTATAGATCTCCACCTGGAATCATTATCCCTACAGATCTCCACCTGGGATCATTATCCCTACAGATCTCCGCCATGGGTCACTATCCCTACAGATCTCCACCTGGGATCATTATCCCTACAGATCTCCACCTGGGATCATTATCCCTACAGATCTCCGCCATGGGTCACTATCCCTACAGATCTCCACCTGGGATCATTATCGCTACAGTTCTCCGCCATGGGTCACTATCCCTACAGATCTCCGCCATGGGTCACTATCCCTATAGATCTCCACCTGGGATCATTATCCCTACAGATCTCCACCATGGGTCACTATCCCTACAGATCTCCGCCATGGGTCACTTTCCCTACAGATCTCCACCATGGGTCACTATACCTACAGATCTCCACCATGGGTCACTATACCTACAGATCTCCGCCATGGGTCACTATCCCTACAGATCTCCACCTGGGATCATTATCCCTACAGATCTCCACCTTGGATCATTATCCCTACAGATCTCCGCCATGGGTCACTATCCCTATAGATCTCCACCTGGGATTATTATCCCTACAGATCTCTGCCATGGGTCACTATCCCTACAGATCTCCGCCATTGGTCACTATCCCTACAGATCTCCACCTGGGATCATTATCCCTACAGATCTCCACCATGGGTCACTATCCCTACAGATCTCCACCATGGGTCACTATACCTACAGATCTCCGCCATGGGTCACTATCCCTACAGATCTCCACCTGGGATCATTATCCCTACAGATCTCCGCCATGGGTCACTATCCCTATAGATCTCCACCTGGGATCATTATCCCTACAGATCTCCGCCATGGGTCACTATCCCTACAGATCTCCGCCATGGGTCACTATCCCTACAGATCTCCACCTGGGATCATTATCCCTACAGATCTCCACCATGGGTCACTATCCCTACAGATCTCCGCCATGGGTCACTATACCTACAGATCTCCACCTGGGATCATTATCCCTACAGATCTCCGCCATGGGTCACTATCCCTACAGATCTCCGCCATGGGTCACTATCCCTACAGATCTCCACCTGGGATCATTATCCCTACAGATCTTCACCATGGGTCACTATCCCTACAGATCTCCACCATGGGTCACTATACCTACAGATCTCCGCCATGGGTCACTATCCCTACAGATCTCCACCTGGGATCATTATCCCTACAGATCTCCGCCATGGGTCACTATCCCTATAGATCTCCACCTGGAATCATTATCCCTACAGATCTCCGCCATGGGTCACTATCCCTATAGATCTCCACCTGGGATCATTATCCCTACAGATCTCCGCCATGGGTCACTATCCCTACAGATCTCCGCCATGGGTCACTATCCCTACAGATCTCCACCTGGGATCATTATCCCTACAGATCTCCACCATGGGTCACTATCCCTACAGATCTCCACCTGGGATCATTATCCCTACAGATCTCCACCTGGGATCATTATCCCTACAGATCTCCGCCATGGGTCACTATCCCTACAGATCTCCACCTGGGATCATTATCCCTACAGATCTCCACCTGGGATCTTTATCCCTACAGATCTCCGCCATGGGTCACTATCCCTACAGATCTCCATCTGGGATCATTATCCCTACAGATCTCCGCCATGGGTCACTATCCCTACTGAACTCCGCCATGGGTCACTATCCCTACAGATCTCCGCCATGGGTCACTATCCCTACAGATCTCCACCTGGGATCATTATCCCTACAGATCTCCGCCATGGGTCACTATCCCTACAGATCTCCACCTGGGATCATTATCCCTACAGATCTCCGCCATGGGTCACTATCCCTACAGATCTCCGCCATGGGTCACTATCCCTACAGATCTCCACCTGGGATCATTATCCCTACAGATCTCCACCTGGGATCATTATCCCTACAGATCTCCGCCATGGGTCACTATCCCTACAGATCTCCACCTGGGATCATTATCCCTACAGATCTCACTATGGTTCATTAACCCCACAGATCTCCACCCATGGATCATTATCTCTACAGACCTCCTCCACAGATTATTGCCCCTACAACACTTCCACCCTGGATCCTTATCCCTACAAACCACCACCATGTATCATTATGCCTACTAAACTTCATCATGGGGCATTATTCCTGCAGATCTCCACCATAGATTATTGACCCCAAAGACCTCCACCATGGATCATTGCTTATACAGACCAGCATCAGGGTAACTGTCCCTACTGACCCTTGATCATTATCCTTACAGACCCCTGCCATGGATTATTATGCCAACAGAACTCTACCCGGGGGCTGGGCCCCATACACACACACATGCACCATTTTTACAGATATACAGGGGCAGATTTACTTACCCGGTCCCGTCGCGATCCCGCGGTGTGTTGTCCAACGAGGATTCAGGTCCGGCGCGATTCACTAACATTGTGCGTCCGAGTTCCTGCATCCGTCGCTGCTGCGCTGAGGTCCGCCGGAGTTTACCTGCTTCTTCCTGGTGCATGTGAGTGCTTGATCTTTCAACACAAATCCTTTTTTAAATTCCGTGGTTTGTCCAAATCCATTGGGTTGTCCAATGGCCACGCCCCCTGATTTCTTACGCGTGCAAGCCGGCGCGCATGCGCCAAAACAGAAATATTTGGGGAACCTGACGAAAGTGTGGCGTTCGGATCCTTAGTAAATGAGCCCCACAGTGTATAAACACACAAACATAGGGGGTCATTTACTAAGGGCCCGATTTGCGTTTTCCCGACGTGTTACCCGAATATTTCCGATTTGCGGCGATTGTACCTGAATTGCCACGGGATTTTGGCGCACGCGATCGGATTGTGGCGCATCGGCGCCGGCATGCACGCAACGGAAATCGAGGGGCGTGGCCGAACGAAAACCCGACGTATTCGGAAAAACCGCCGCATTTAAGAACGGAAAATGTGTAGCTCGGGACGCGCTTATCTGAACGGCCTCGGTGAATTCCGGCACGTTCAGATGCTTTTCAGCGCAGCAGCGCCACCTGGTGGACGGTGGAGGAACTACCTTATTAAATCCCGGCCGGACCCGAATCCAGCGCAGAAAACGCGCCGCTGGATCGCGAATGGACCGGGTAAGTAAATCTGCCCCATAGAGTATATAAACACATTATATCATATATATATATATACATATATATATATATATATACACAGACCACATATACATACCATACACCATATACATATCACATACAGTACCATATAAAGACATAGGGGCATACTTATCAGGACCTCTGCGCCACGCTTATTGCTAGCACTTGCGATTATTTGCCCGATCCGCCACCTTAATGCCAGTGGGGCGTGAAGGGGGGCCATGGCCGGCCAAGTGGAGGGCGTGAACGGCCAGGAGTGGGCCGGCGCGGGGCGTTACTGTCCCCGTGCCGGCGTACTTGCTACAGTGTGTTTACACACATACAGCATATAGAGTACATTCTTTAGTGTGACAAGTCGCATGGATGGGCCTCCAGACACTGCATGCCCCATAACATCCGCTATGACGGCTACCCATGTAGATCTCCTCCATGGGTCATTTCCCATACAGACTTCCACCATGTATAATTGTCTCTATAGACATTCACCATATGCATCATTCTCCATATAGACCCATGTATCAGCGTCCGTACAGACCTATGGGGGGCAAATATTATTGCCTTTCTGACATAAAACTGATGTTTTTGGGCGCACAATTTAGGCTCCACTTGGGAATCCGACACTTGCACCCAAAACATTGCAAAATCTTTCAAAAAGGTGGTCTAAGGAGTTCTATTTCACCTTCATGAATGTGGAGGTATTGGGGCAGATTTACTTACCCGGTCCATTCGCGATCCAGCGGCGAGTTCTCTGCGGTGGATTTGGGTCCGTCCGGGGCAGTTCCTCCGACGTCCACCAGGTGGCACTGCTGCGCTGAAGTTCCCCGGAATGCACTGATCTTCACCAAGCCGGACCGAGTGAAGGTAAGCGCGAGTCCCGCGACACTTTTTTTTTAAATGCGGCGGTTTTTCCGAATCCGTCAGGTTTTCGTTCGACCACGCCTCCCGATTTCCGTTGCGTGCATGCAAGCGCCGATGCGCCACAATCCGATCATGTGCGCCAAAATCCTGGGGCAACACAGGGAAAATCGGCGCATATCGGAAATATTCGGGTAACACGTCGAGAAAACGCGAATCGGGCCCTTAGTAAATGACCCCCAGTATGTGCGTCAATTCATTAAAGAGGACCTGTCACCTGTATAAACTGCACTAGGAGCGGCTTACTAAAGTTCTAGTTCTACAACAGATGCAGCAGTGTTACCCTGCTAGCTTTATCAGAAACCTCCAATAACGCTAGCAGACACTGCCACAATGTACAATAGAAAGGCAGGACCACAATGTAAGTGGTCGGGCGTATTCATGAGGGGGTGGGATTAGGGGCGGTAACTGCCGCATGGCCTATGGAGTGCGAGGGGCAGTCCAGGAGAGAGCCAGCGCCTCATGAATACGCCAGACCGCTTACAGCTAACACTGCTGCATCCGTTGTAGCACTAGGAGCTGCGATTATTTGCCCGATCCGCCACCTTAATGCCAGTGGGGCGTGAAGGGGGGCCATGGCCGGCCAAGTGGAGGGCGTGAACGGCCAGGAGTGGGCCGGCGCGGGGCGTTACTGTCCCCGTGCCGGCGTACTTGCTACAGTGTGTTTACACACATACAGCATATAGAGTACATTCTTTAGTGTGACAAGTCGCATGGATGGGCCTCCAGACACTGCATGCCCCATAACATCCGCTATGACGGCTACCCATGTAGATCTCCTCCATGGGTCATTTCCCATACAGACTTCCACCATGTATAATTGTCTCTATAGACATTCACCATATGCATCATTCTCCATATAGACCCATGTATCAGCGTCCGTACAGACCTATGGGGGGCAAATATTATTGCCTTTCTGACATAAAACTGATGTTTTTGGGCGCACAATTTAGGCTCCACTTGGGAATCCGACACTTGCACCCAAAACATTGCAAAATCTTTCAAAAAGGTGGTCTAAGGAGTTCTATTTCACCTTCATGAATGTGGAGGTATTGGGGCAGATTTACTTACCCGGTCCATTCGCGATCCAGCGGCGAGTTCTCTGCGGTGGATTTGGGTCCGTCCGGGGCAGTTCCTCCGACGTCCACCAGGTGGCACTGCTGCGCTGAAGTTCCCCGGAATGCACTGATCTTCACCAAGCCGGACCGAGTGAAGGTAAGCGCGAGTCCCGCGACACTTTTTTTTTAAATGCGGCGGTTTTTCCGAATCCGTCAGGTTTTCGTTCGACCACGCCTCCCGATTTCCGTTGCGTGCATGCAAGCGCCGATGCGCCACAATCCGATCATGTGCGCCAAAATCCTGGGGCAACACAGGGAAAATCGGCGCATATCGGAAATATTCGGGTAACACGTCGAGAAAACGCGAATCGGGCCCTTAGTAAATGACCCCCAGTATGTGCGTCAATTCATTAAAGAGGACCTGTCACCTGTAAAAACTGCACTAGGAGCGGCTTACTAAAGTTCTAGTTCTACAACAGATGCAGCAGTGTTACCCTGCTAGCTTTATCAGAAACCTCCAATAACGCTAGCAGACACTGCCACAATGTACAATAGAAAGGCAGGACCACAATGTAAGTGGTCGGGCGTATTCATGAGGGGGTGGGATTAGGGGCGGTAACTGCCGCATGGCCTATGGAGTGCGAGGGGCAGTCCAGGAGAGAGCCAGCGCCTCATGAATACGCCAGACCGCTTACAGCTAACACTGCTGCATCCGTTGTAGCACTAGGAGCTGCGATTATTTGCCCGATCCGCCACCTTAATGCCAGTGGGGCGTGAAGGGGGGCCATGGCCGGCCAAGTGGAGGGCGTGAACGGCCAGGAGTGGGCCGGCGCGGGGCGTTACTGTCCCCGTGCCGGCGTACTTGCTACAGTGTGTTTACACACATACAGCATATAGAGTACATTCTTTAGTGTGACAAGTCGCATGGATGGGCCTCCAGACACTGCATGCCCCATAACATCCGCTATGACGGCTACCCATGTAGATCTCCTCCATGGGTCATTTCCCATACAGACTTCCACCATGTATAATTGTCTCTATAGACATTCACCATATGCATCATTCTCCATATAGACCCATGTATCAGCGTCCGTACAGACCTATGGGGGGCAAATATTATTGCCTTTCTGACATAAAACTGATGTTTTTGGGCGCACAATTTAGGCTCCACTTGGGAATCCGACACTTGCACCCAAAACATTGCAAAATCTTTCAAAAAGGTGGTCTAAGGAGTTCTATTTCACCTTCATGAATGTGGAGGTATTGGGGCAGATTTACTTACCCGGTCCATTCGCGATCCAGCGGCGAGTTCTCTGCGGTGGATTTGGGTCCGTCCGGGGCAGTTCCTCCGACGTCCACCAGGTGGCACTGCTGCGCTGAAGTTCCCCGGAATGCACTGATCTTCACCAAGCCGGACCGAGTGAAGGTAAGCGCGAGTCCCGCGACACTTTTTTTTTAAATGCGGCGGTTTTTCCGAATCCGTCAGGTTTTCGTTCGACCACGCCTCCCGATTTCCGTTGCGTGCATGCAAGCGCCGATGCGCCACAATCCGATCATGTGCGCCAAAATCCTGGGGCAACACAGGGAAAATCGGCGCATATCGGAAATATTCGGGTAACACGTCGAGAAAACGCGAATCGGGCCCTTAGTAAATGACCCCCAGTATGTGCGTCAATTCATTAAAGAGGACCTGTCACCTGTAAAAACTGCACTAGGAGCGGCTTACTAAAGTTCTAGTTCTACAACAGATGCAGCAGTGTTACCCTGCTAGCTTTATCAGAAACCTCCAATAACGCTAGCAGACACTGCCACAATGTACAATAGAAAGGCAGGACCACAATGTAAGTGGTCGGGCGTATTCATGAGGGGGTGGGATTAGGGGCGGTAACTGCCGCATGGCCTATGGAGTGCGAGGGGCAGTCCAGGAGAGAGCCAGCGCCTCATGAATACGCCAGACCGCTTACAGCTAACACTGCTGCATCCGTTGTAGCACTAGGAGCTGCATCTGTTTAGTAAGTAGCTCCTAGTGGCATTTTTATAGGTGGCAGGTCCTCTTTAACCCTTGCACCACAATTTAACATCCCAGTGTAAATTATATCAAGATTCTGCACAGAACCTGCGCCAAAATTGATAAATTCCCTACCTTGTATCTTTGTCTAAACAGACTTTACTCTTCATTATATATATTCCAAGTTTTGCTAAATCTATTGCATTAGCTTTAATGATATTCATTATACCTTCCAAAAAGAAAAGTGTGAGTAGGGATTGAGGACCCCTTGAGCATCATTAGTGCCCATGAGTTCATCAGTACAGATGGAGCAGTTCTTCTCTCCTCTCCAGTCATAATATGGAAGAGCAAAGTTTTCATCTCTGGTCATGTGCTGCATCTGCCTCTCCAAGAACAAGAGACCTAGACGATGCCAGCCCGGGAATGCGGGTCCCTGGTGGGCAAAGTTTTTATTGGAGTCAAAAGAGCCATTGATAAGGATAGGCTTCATGGAGTAATAATGCATCCATGCAAAAATATCATAGAGAGAGGCGTCCACAAACCGGTAGGTCTCCCTATGGTGTCGGTCTCCAGTGCTCAGGATTACATAGTCTTGACTCTTTGTGGTCTTGGCCAAGGCCAGGTAACTAAAGTATCTCTTCTGCTCTAGAGGTGACAGTTCTCGGATCTCTCTTCTGATGATTATCTTCTTCCGGTCACAATTCTCACCCTGGTAGCCATATTTGCAGTCGCCACAATCAAATCCACTGTAGTTTCCAAAGCACTCACAGGTGTAGTCATAATAGTGTCTTGGCCAGTCCAGGCGGTCATCATTGTACATGGGAAGCGTCCTTCCTGTGTAATCTATCCAATCTCTACATTTCCCACGGCCTGACAAGGAGCCGCATGGACTTTTGTCCTTCCAGAGTGGGCAACAAGTCTTGGTACGAAAAGCAGCATCAGATGTACAGACTCTGGGGAACTGGCTCTCCACAAAGCAAAGGCAAAAGGCAAGGAAGATGGCGAGGCTAAACATGACTCTGCCAATTTGTTAGGCACCTGGTGATAGAAAAAGTAAAACATGTTACCATTCATGATCATGGGGAAACAAACAGAACTAACGGCATATAGACAGTGTAGTCAACCATGCCTAGATGACTACATTGTCTTTAGCCTATACTTACATTTGTCAGTTCTGTTGGCCATGTTCTCCTATAGAAGACCTAGGCCAATGACCAAAAGAAGGTGAGGGTCTAGTTTACAAACTAAATAAAACTAAAACCTCATATTATCTCCACAGGTTGCCCATCATTTTGGCAAAATCCATACTATATGATGGAACTGAAAATCATGCCCATAGAGAAGCAGACTGTAAAAGGTAGAGAAATGGACTTTTGCATGTGGACAAGTGGAGTGTGAAAGGGGAAGACTGGACTGTTGAAAAGGTAGGAGTGCAAAGGGTCGATCAGTGGACTGTAAAGGGTGGAGAAATATACTGTGGAAGGTAGAAGAGTAGACTGCTAAACGAGGACTGACTGTAAAGGAGGAAGGAGTGGACTGGAAACAGTGGAGAAGTAGACTAAGGAAAGGCTGAGGAGAGGACTGTGACAGGGTACAAGGGTGGAGAAGCAGACTGAGAGCGGATTGTAAAGTGTGGAAAAGTAAACCTGAGAAAGGCAGAGGAGCGAACTCTGAAAGGTGGAACTTTGGAAGACAAAGAAACAAACTGTAAAGAGTGGAGTTAAATGTCAGGGTGGAGGGATGGACTGTGGAAAGTAAAAATGTAGACTTTAAAGGGCAGACAACTGCATGTGGAAGGGGACACTGTGAAGGTTGGAGGAGCGAATTGTGAATTGTGCTAGTGGAAAAGGGATGGACTGTAGAGGATGGAGAAGTGGATTGAAAAGGAAAGAGGATGTAACTGTAAATAATAAAGTTGACTGTGGAAGGCGGATGAGTGCATTCTGAGGAGTGCAGGAATGAACTATAGAAGGTGGAGGAGTCCCTGCAAGGTTGAAGGGGGAAGGGGTACTATGGAGGGCAGAAGACTGCAGGGTGAAGATGTACAATGCATTTCAATTGCTGGAAAGAGCACCGGGTTCCATGACAAAGATCTCTGTTCCTCTCTCATCCTTTTCCCAACCTCCATTGTGGAAACATTTCTGAAATTTCAGGAAAAAAGGGGGGCACAGAGCTAAATGTCACATGTCATTGGAGTCGGCATTTCTAAAGTTCTGTTTTTATATTCAATCAATAACAATATAATGATAATCATAATAATCATAATATATTTATAATAATAAAATAATTATGAATGTTCTATTAATTAGAAAAGAAATTATTATAGTAAATACACACCTCCTAACTTTTGTTGGTGGGAAAGAGGGACAAAAGATTTGGCTTGCCTTGAGACCTGAAATTTTTTTTTTAACCTAAGCCACTCCCTGTGTTCCAACCCTAACTCCACTCCCACGCACTATAATTTACACCTTAGTGCCGACCATCTCCCCTTCACCCTAACCCAGCTCCCACTCATATTAAAGTCCCCTAGAATTGTGCCCTTCAGCAGCTTCTCATTTGCTCACCCAGGAGGTTCCCAACAAAATGTGCCCATCCACCAGCAGCTCGCCATTATTGTACCCACAACAGCTCCCCCTGTTATTGTCCCACCAGAAGTTCCCCAAGATATTGTGCTCCATCCACAGCAGCAAACCTTGTTACTATACCCCTGTTACTGTGCTTCCTCTCCAGTAGCTCCCCTGTTATTGTGCTTCCTCTCCAGTAGCTCCCCCTGTTATTGTGCTTCCTATCTTGTAGCTCCCCTGTTATTGTGCTTCCTCTCCAGCAGCTTCTCTGTTATTGTGCTTCCGCTCCAGTAGCTCCCCTGTTATTGTACTTCCTCTCCAGCAGCTTCCCTGTTATTGTGCTTCCTCTCCAGTAGCTCCCCCTGTAATTGTGCTTCCTCTCTTGTAGCCCCCCTGTATTGTGCTTCCTTTCCAGCAGATTCTCTGTTTTGTGCTTCCTCTCCAGTAGCTCCCCTGTTATTGTACTTCCTCTCCAGTAGCTCCCCCTGTTATTGTGTTTCCTCTGCAGTAGCTCCCCTGTTATTGTACTTCCTCTCCAGTAGCTCCCCCTGTTATTGTACTTCCTCTCCAGTAGCTCCCCTGTTATTGTGCTTCCTCTCTTGTAGCTCCCCTGTTATTGTGCTTCCTCTCCAGTAGCTCCCCCTGTTATTGTGTTTCCTCTCCAGCAGCTCCCCCCTTTTATTGTGCTTCCTTTCCAGTAGCTCACCCTGTTATTGTGCTTCCTCTCCAGTAGCTCCCCTGTTATTGTGCTTCCTCTCCAGCAGCTTCTCTGTTATTGTGCTTCCTCTCCAGTAGTTCCCCTGTTATTGTGCTTCCTCTCCAGCAGCTTCTCTGTTATTGTACTTCATCTCCAGTAGCTCCCCCTGTTATTGTGCATCCTCTCCAGTAGCTCCCCTGTTATTGTACTTCCTCTCCAGTAGCTCCCCTGTTATTGTGCTTCCTCTCCAGTAGCTCCCCTGTTATTGTAATTCCTCTCTAGTAGCTCCCCTGTTATTGTAGTTCCTCTCCAGTAGCTCCCCTGTTATTGTGCTTCCTCTCCAGTAGCTCCCCTGTTATTGTAATTCCTCTCTAGTAGCTCCCCTGTTATTGTAGTTCCTCTCTAGTAGCTCCCCTGTTATTGTGCTTCCTCTGCAGTAGCTCCCCTGTTATTATAATTCCTCTCCAGTAGCTCTCCCAGTTATTGTGTTAGCTCTCCAGCAGCGTCTCTGTTATTGTGCTTCCTTTCCAGTAGCTCCCCTGTTATTGTACTTCCTCTCCAGTAGCTCCCCTTGTTATTGTGCTTCCTCTCCAGTAGCTCCCCCTGTTATTGTACTTCCTCTCCAGTAGCTCCCCCTGTTATTGTACTTCCTCTCCAGTAGCTCCCCCTGTTATTATGCTTCATCTTCAGTAGCTCCCATGTTATTGTACTTCCTCTCCATTAGCTCCCTTGTTATTGTACTTCCTCTCCAGTAGCTCCCCCTGTTATTGTACTTCCTCTCCAGTAGCTCCCCCTGTTATTGTACTTCCTCTCCTGTAGCTCCCCTGTTATTGTACTTCCTCTCCAGTAGCTCCCCTGTTACTGTGCTTCTTCTCCAGTAGCTCCCCCTGTTATTGTGCTTCCTATCTTGTAGCCCCCCTGTATTGTGTTTCCTCTCCAGTAGCTCCCCCTGTTATTATGCTTCACCTTCATTAGCTCCCATGTTATTGTACTTCCTCTCCAGTAGCTCCCCTGTTATTGTGCTTCCTCTCCAGCAACTTCTCTTTTATTGTACTTCCTCTCCAGTAGCTCCCCTGTTATTGTACTTCCTCTCCAGTAGCTCCCCATGTTATTGTGCTTCCTCTCCAGTAGCTTCTCTGTTATTGTGCTTCCTCTCCAGTAGCTCCCCTGTTATTGTGCTTCCTCTCCAGTAGCTCCCCCTGTTATTGTGCTTCCTCTCCAGTAGCTCCCCCTGTTATTGTGCTTCCTCTCTTGTAGCTCCGCTGTTATTGTGCTTCCTCTCCAGTAGCTCCCCTGTTATTGTACTTCCTCTCCAGTAGCTCCCCTGTTATTGTACTTCCTCTCCAGTAGCTCCCCCTGTTATTGTGCTTCCTCTCTTGTAGCTCCCCTGTTATTGTGCTTCCTCTCCAGTAGCTCCCCCTGTTATTGTGTTTCCTCTCCAGCAGCTTCCCTGTTATTGTGCTTCCTCTCTTTTAGCTCCCCTGTTATTGTGCTTCCTCTCCAGCAGATTCTCTGTTTTGTGCTTCCTCTCCAGTAGCTCCCCTGTTATTGTACTTCCTCTCCAGTAGCTCCCTTGTTATTGTACTTCCTCTCCAGAAGCTCCCCTGTTATTGTGTTTCCTCTCCAGCAGTTCCCCTGTTATTGTACTTCCTCTCCAGTAGCTCCCCCTGTTATTGTACTTCCTCTCCAGTAGCTCCCCTGTTATTGTGCTTCCTCTCCAGTAGCTCCCCCTGTTATTGTACTTCCTCTCCAGTAGCTCCCCTGTTATTGTACTTCCTCTCCAGTAGCTCCCTTGTTATTGTACTTCCTCTCCAGTAGCTCCCCCTGTTATTGTGTTTCCTCTCCAGTAGCTCCCCCTGTTATTATGCTTCACCTTCATTAGCTCCCATGTTATTGTACTTCCTCTCCAGTAGCTCCCCTGTTATTGTACTTCATCTCCAGTAGCTCCCCCTGTTATTGTACTTCCTCTCCAGTAGCTCCCCCTGTTATTGTACTTCCTCTCCAGTAGCTCCCCATGTTATTATGCTTCATCTTCAGTAGCTCCCATGTTATGGTACTTCCTCTCCAGTAGCTCCCCTGTTATTGTGTTTCCTCCCCAGTAGCTCCCCTCTTATTGTGTTTCCTCTTCAGTATCTCCCCTGTTATTGTACTTCCTCTCCAGTAGCTCCCCTGTTATTGTGTTTCCTCTCCAGTATCTCCCCTGTTATTGTACTTCCTCTCCAATAGCTCCCCCTGTTATTGTGCTTCCTCTCCAGTAGCTCCCCCTGTTATTGTGCTTCCTCTCCAGTAGCTCCCTTGTTATTGTACTTCTTTTCCAGTAGCTCCCCCTGTTATTGTGCTTCCTCTCCAGTAGCTCCCTTGTTATTGTACTTCTTTTCCAGTAGCTCCCCCTGTTATTGTACTTCCTCTCCAGTAGCTCCCCATGTTATTATGCTTCCTCTCCAGTAGCTCCCTTGTTATTGTACTTCCTCTCCAGTAGCTCCCCCTGTTTTTGTGTTTCCTCTTCAGTAGCTCCCCTGTTATTTTACTTCCTCTCCAGTAGCTACCCCTGTTATTGTGCTTCCTCTCCAGTAGCTCCCCCTGTTATTGTGCTTCCTCTTCAGTAGCTCCCCTGTTATTGTACTTCCTCTCCAGTAGCTCCCCCTGTTATTGTGCTTCCTTTCCAGTAGCTCACCCTGTTATTGTGCTTCCTCTTCAGTAGCTCCCCTGTTATTGTACTTTCTCTCCAGTAGCTTCTCTATTATTGTGCTTCCTCTCCAGTAGCTCCCCGGTTGTTGTACTTCCTCTCCAGTAGCTCCCCCTGTTATTGTGCTTCCTCTCCAGTAGCTCCCCTGTTATTGTGCTTCCTCTCCAGCAGCTTCTCTGTTATTGTACTTCCTCTCCAGTAGCTCCCCCTGTTATTGTGCTTAATCTCCAGTAGCTCCCCTGTTATTGTACTTCCTATCCAGTAGCTCCCCTGTTATTGTGCTTCCTCTCCAGTAGCTCCCCTGTTATTGTAATTCCTCTCTAGTAGCTCCCCTGTTATTGTAGTTCCTCTCCAGTAGCTCCCCCTGTTATTGTGCTTCCTCTCCAGTAGCTCCCCTGTCATTGTGCTTCCTCTCCAGTAGCTCCCCTGTTATTGTGCTTCCTCTCCAGTAGCTCCCCTTGTTATTGTGCTTCCTCTCTTGTAGCTCCCCCTGTTATTGTACTTCCTCTCCAGTAGCTCCCCTGTTATTGTACTTCCTCTCCAGTAGCTCCCCTGTTATTGTGCTTCCTCTCCAGTAGCTCTTCTGTTATTGTAATTCCTCTCTAGTAGCTCCCCTGTTATTGTAGTTCCTCTCCATTAGCTCCCCCTGTTATTGTGTTTCCTCTCCAGTAGCTCCCCTGTTATTGTAATTCCTCTGCAGTAGCTCTCCCAGTTATTGTGTTTCCTCTCCAGCAGCTCCCCTTGTTATTGTGCTTCCTCTCCAGTAGCTCCCTTGTTATTGTACTTCCTCTCCAGTAGCACCCCTGTTATTGTGCTTCCTCTCCAGTAGCTCCCCATGTTATTGTACTTCCTCTCCAGTAGCTCCCCTGTTATTGTACTTCCTCTCCAGTAGGTCCCCCTGTTATTGTTCTTCCTCTCCAGTAGCTCCCCGGTTGTTGTACTTCCTCTTCAGTAGCTCCCCCTATTATTGTGCTTCCTCTCCAGCAGCTTCTTTGTTATTGTGCTTCCTCTCCAGTAGCTCCCCTGTTATTGTACTTCCTCTCCAGTAGCTCCCCTTGTTATTGTGCTTCCTCTCCAGTAGCTCCCTTGTTATTATACTTCCTCTCCAGTAGCTCCCCCTGTTATTGTACTTCCTCTCCAGTAGCTCCCCATGTTATTGTACTTCCTCTCCTGTAGCTCCCCTGTTATTGTGCTTCCTCTCTCGTAGCTCCCCTGTTATTGTACTTCCTCTCCAGTAGCTCCCCCTGTTATTATGCTTCATCTTCAGTAGCTCCCATGTTATTGTACTTCCTCTCCAGCAGCTTCTCTTTTATTGTGCTTCCTCTCCAGTAGCTGCCCTGTTATTGTACTTCCTCTCCAGCAGCTTCTCTATTATTGTGCTTCCTCTCCAGTAGCTCCCCTGTTATTGTGCTTCCTCTCCAGTAGCTCCCCTGTTATTGTACTTCCTCTCCAGTAGCCCCCCTTTTATTGTACTTTCTCTCCAGTAGCTCCCCTGTTATTGTACTTCCTCTCCAGTAGCTTCCCTGTTATTGTGCTTCCTCCCCAGTAGCTCCCCCTGTTATTGTACTTCCTCTCCAGCAGCTTTTCTGTTATTGTACTTCCTCTCCATTAGCCCCCCTGTTATTGTGCTTCCTCTCCAGTAGCTCCCCTGTTATTTTGCTTCCTCTACAGCAGCTTCTCTGTTATTGTACTTCCTCTCCAGTAGCTCCCCATGTTATTGTGCTTCCTCTCCAGTAGCTCCCCTGTTATTGTAGTTCCTCTCCAGTAGCTCCCCCTGTTATTGTGCTTCCACTCCTGTAGCCCCCTGTTATTGTACTTCCTCTCCAGTAGCTCCCCTGTTATTTTTCTTCCTCTCCAGTAGCTGCCCTGTTATTGTGCTTCCTCTCCAGCAGCTTCTCTGTTATTGTGCTTCCTCTCCAGTAGCCCCCCTGTTATTGTGCTTCCTCTCCAGCAGCTTCTCTGTTATTGTACTTCCTCTCCAGTAGCCCCCCTGTTATTGTGCTTCCTCTCCAGTAGCCCCCCTGTTATTGTGCTTCCTCTCCAGCAGCTTCTCTGTTATTGTACTTCCTCTCCAGTAGCCCCCCTGTTATTGTGCTTCCTCTCCAGTAGCTCCCCCTGTTATTGTGCTTCCTCTCCAGCAGCTTCTCTGTTATTGTACTTCCTCTCCATTAGCCCCCCTGTTATTGTGCTTCCTCTCCAGTGGCTCCCCCTGTTATTGTGCTTCCTCTCCAGCATCTTCCCTGTTATTGTATTTCCTCTCCAGTAGCTCCCCTGTTATTGTGCTTCCTCTCCAGCAGCTTCCCTGTTATTGTGCTTCCTCTCCAGCAGCTTCTCTGTTATTGTACTTCCTCTCCAGTAGCTCCCTTGTTTTTGTGCTTCCTCTCCAGCATCTTCTCTGTTATTGTATTTCCTCTCCTGTAGCTCCCCTGTTATTGTGCTTCCTCTCTCGTAGCTCCCCTGTTATTGTGCTTCCTCTCCAGTAGCTCCCCCTGTTATTGTGCTTCCTCTCCAGTAGCTCCCCCTGTTATTGTGCTTCCTCTCCAGTAGCTTCTCTGTTATTGTACTTCCTCTCCAGTAGCTCCCTTGTTATTGTACTTCCTCTCCAGTAGCTCCCCCTGTTATTGTGCTTCCTCTCCAGTAGCTCCCCCTGTTATTGTGCTTCCTCTCTTGTAGCTCCCCTGTTATTGTGCTTCCTCTCCAGTAGCTCCCCCTGTTATTGTGCTTCCTCTCCAGTAGCTCCCCTGTTATTGTGCTTCCTCTCTTGTAGCTCCCCTGTTATTGTGCTTCCTCTCCAGTAGCTCCCCCTGTTATTGTGCTTCCTCTCCAGCATCTTCTCTGTTATTGTACTTCCTCTCCTGTAGCTCCCCTGTTATTGTGCTTCCTCTCTCGTAGCTCACCTGTTATTGTGCTTCCTCTCCAGTAGCTCCCCTGTTATTGTGCTTCCTCTCCAGTAGCTCCCCTGTTTCTGTACTTCCTCTCCTGTAGCTCCCCTGTTATTGTACTTCCTCTCCAGTAGCTCCCCTGTTTCTGTACTTCCTCTCCAGTAGCTCCCCCTGTTATTGTGCTTCCTCTCTTGTAGCTCCCCTGTTATTGTACTTCCTCTCCTGTAGCTCCCCCTGTTATTGTGCTTCCTCTCCAGTAGCTCCCCTGTTATTGTGCTTCCTCTCCAGAAGCTCCCCTGTTTCTGTACTTCCTCTCCAGTAGCTCCCCTGTTATTGTACTTCCTCTCCAGTAGCTCCCCTGTTTCTGTACTTCCTCTCCAGTAGCTCCCCTGTTATTGTGCTTCCTCTTCAGTAGCTCCCCTGTTTCTTTACTTCCTCTCCAGTAGCTCCCCTGTTATTGTGTTTCCTCTCCAGTAGCTCCCCTGTTATTGTGCTTCCTCTCCAGTAGCTCCCCTGTTATTGTGTTTCCTCTCCAGTAGCTCCCCCTGTTATTGTACTTCCTCTCCAGTAGCTCCCCCCTTTTATTGTGCTTCTTCTCCAGTAGCTCCCCCTGTTATTGTGATTCCTCTCCAGTAGCCCCCCTTTTATTGTGCTTCCTCTCCAGCAGCTTCTCTGTTATTGTGCTTCCTCTCCAGTAGCTCCCCTGTTATTGTGCTTCCTCTCCAGTAGCTCCCCTGTTATTGTGCTTCCTCTCCAGAAGCTCCCCTGTTATTGTGCTTCCTCTCCAGTAGCTCCCCCTGTTATTGTGTTTCCTCTCCAGCAGCTCCCCTGTTATTGTACTTCCTCTCCAGTAGCTCCCCCTGTTATTGTGCTCACTCTCCAGTAGCTCCCCTGTTATTGTGCTTCCTCTCCAGTAGCTCCCCTGTTATTGTGCTTCCTCTCCAGTAGCTTCCCTGTTATTGTGCTTCCTCTCCAGGAGCTCCCCTGTTTCTGTACTTCCTCTCCAGTAGCTCCCCTGTTATTGTACTTCCTCTCCAGTAGCTCCCCTGTTATTGTGCTTCCTCTTCAGTAGCTCCCCTGTTATTGTGCTTCCTCTTCAGTAGCTCCCCTGTTTCTTTACTTCCTCTCCAGTAGCTCCCCTGTTTCTTTACTTCCTCTCCAGTAGCTCCCCTGTTTCTGTACTTCCTCTCCAGTAGCTCCCCTGTTATTGTGCTTCCTCTCCAGTAGCTCCCCTGTTATTGTGCTTCCTCTCCAGTAGCTCCCCCTGTTATTGTACTTCCTCTCCAGTAGCTCCCCCCTTTTATTGTGCTTCTGCTCCAGTAGCTTCTCTGTTATTGTGTTTCCTCTCCAGTAGCTCCCCCTGTTATTGTGATTCCTCTCCAGTAGCTCCCCTTTTATTGTGCTTCCTCTCCAGCAGCTTCTCTGTTATTGTGCTTCCTCTCCAGTAGCTCCCCTGTTATTGTGCTTCCTCTCCAGTAGCTCCCCTGTTATTGTGCTTCCTCTCCAGAAGCTCCCCTGTTATTGTGCTTCCTCTCCAGTAGCTCCCCCTGTTATTGTGTTTCCTCTCCAGCAGCTCCCCTGTTATTGTGCTTCCTCTCCAGTAGCTCCCCCTGTTATTGTACTTACTCTCCAGTAGCTCCCCTGTTATTGTGCTTCCTCTCCAGTAGCTCCCCTGTTATTGTGCTTCCTCTCCAGTAGCTTCCCTGTTATTGTGCTTCCTCTCCAGGAGCTCCCCCTGTTATTGTGCTTCCTCTCCAGTAGCTCCCCTGTTATTGTACTTCCTCTCCAGTAGCTCCCCCTGTTAGTGTGCTTCCCCTGTTAGTGACACCACTTTGCAGGACTGATGATGGCGCTAGTTCAAACTTTAAGGGATTTCACTAGTTAAATTGGAAGGAGTGAGGCTCGTGCCACACAGAGACGAGAAGCCGCTGTGTGGGGGTGGCAGTCTACACGGAGGCTGCAACCTCAGGACATATAACCCATGACAAAGAAAATATGGACAGTAAATGGGGGTGGATGATAAGTCCCATGAATTTTAAGAGATGACGGCAAATTTTGAACAAATTCGCCAAGATGTCCATTTCTAGTCCATTTCTCAGATTACATATTATTTTATGGTTTCACTCCTTATAAGCTCAGGAAAATGGGTTTCCCAGGACAATAATCTATGCTGCAGATGCAAGTCCAAGAGGGGACTTGACACACATGGTGAGAGAATGTATGACACCGGCAGAATATTGGAAGTCCATTTTTGGAGCATCCAGAGTGCATGAAAAATCCAAATTGAACCTGATCCAGTCATTTGCAGATTGGGACAAATATTAATAAGATCAAAGAGAAACAGTGTGAGGGCTACAAAGTGCTAGGAGATCTATTTTGCTGCATCAGGAGCGAACCAACCTCCATACTATAAGAAAATGGCCTCATCCATGCAGATACATGTTCCATGTGGAAAAGAAGTGATTTCATCTTGATATTATGAATATCTTTTTCCCCTCCTAGTGGTAGAGGGTGGGTTGTGCCTGATGGCTTAAAATATTGAGTAAAATAAATATTTGTAAGATAATGACAGCATTTGAAATATTATCGTGATATAGGTGGATATTATAATTAAAATAATAATAAATATCACATTAATATCATCACGGAAGACAAAAAAAAATAGCCTAATAATCACTGAGAAGATATAAACAGCAGACTGCACGGAGAACACAGAGATCCCACTATCACTGAGCAGAGAGATAGAGAGAGGACCCCAACATCCCTAAGGAAACGGAGACCCCAACATCAATGAGCAGAAAGAGAACCCCAACATCATGAAGGAGGCAGAGAGCCCAACATCACTGAGCAGAAAGAGAACTCCAATATCACTGAGGAGATGGAGACCCCAACATTATGGAGCAGAAAGAGAACTTTCTCATCCCTGAGGAGACAGAGAACTCAAACATCCCTGAGGAGACGGAGACCCCAACATCACTGACCAGAAAGATAATCCCAGCATCACTGAGGATATGGAGACCCCAACATAACTGAGCAGAGAGAGAATCCCAACATCACTGACGAGAGGGTGACCCCAACATCACTGAGGATACAGAGACCCCAACATCACTGGGCAGAAGAGAAAACCCAACATAACTGATGAGACGGAGACCCCAACATCACTTAGTAGATGGAGACCCCAACACCACTGAGGATACAGAGACTCCAACATCACTGAGGAGATGGAGACACCAACATCACCAAGGAGACGGTGACCCAGTCATCAATGAGCAGAGAGAGAATCCCAACATCACTGAGGAGATGGAGATCCCAACATCACTGAGTAGATGGAGACCCCAACATCACCGAGGAGACAGAGACCTCAGCATCACTAAGCAGAAAGATAACCCCAACATCACTTAGTAGATGGAGACCCCAACATCACTGAGGAGACAGAGACAGCAACATCACTGAGCAGAGAGAAAATCCCAACATCACTGATGAGATGGTGACCCCAACATCACTGAGGAGACAGAGACCCCAACATCACTGAGGAGACAGAGACCCCAACATCACTGACCAGACAGAGAATTCCAACATCACTGATGAGACGGAGAACCCCAACATAACTGAGGAGACGAAGACCCCAACATCACTGAGGAGACAGAGACCCCAACATCACTGAGCAGAAACAGAACCCCAACATAACTGGAGAGATGGAGACCCCAGCATCACTGAGCAGAAAGAGAACTCCAACATCACTGAGGAGATGGAGACCCCAACATCACTGAGGAGATGGAGACTCCAACATCACTGAGTAGACGAAGAAACCAACATCACTGAGCAGAGAGAAAATCCCAAAATCACTGAGGAGATGGAGGCCCCAATATCACTGAGGAGACAGAGACCCCAACATCACTGACCAGAGAGAGAATTCCAACATCATTGATGAGACGGAGAACCCCAACATCACTGAGGAGACGGAGACCCCAACATGACTGAGAAGACAGAGACCCCAACATCACTGAGGATGCAGAGACCCCAACATCACTGAGGAGATGGAGACAACAACATCACGGAGGAGACGGTGACCCCATCATCACTGAGCAGAGAGAGAATCCCAACATCATTGAGGATATGGAGACCCCAACATCACTGAGGAGATGGAGACCCCAACACCACTGAGGAGACAGAGACTCCAACATCACTGAGGAGATGGAGACACCAACATCACCAAGGAGACGGTGACCCAGTCATCAATGAGCAGAGAGAGAATCCCAACATCACTGAGGAGATGGAGATCCCAACATCACTGAGTAGATGGAGACCCCAACATCACTGAGGAGACAGAGACCTCAGCATCACTGAGCAGAAAGATAACCCCAACATCACTTAGTAGATGGAGACCCCAACATCACTGAGGAGACAGAGACAGCAACATCACTGAGCAGAGAGAAAATCCCAACATCACTGATGAGATGGTGACCCCAACATCACTGAGGAGACAGAGACCCCAACATCACTGAGGAGACAGAGACCCCAACATCACTGACCAGAGAGAGAATTCCAACATCACTGATGAGACGGAGAACCCCAACATAACTGAGGAGACGAAGACCCCAACATCACTGAGGAGACAGAGACCCCAACATCACTGAGCAGAAACAGAACCCCAACATAACTGGAGAGATGGAGACCCCAGCATCACTGAGCAGAAAGAGAACTCCAACATCACTGAGGAGATGGAGACCCCAACATCACTGAGGAGATGGAGACTCCAACATCACTGAGTAGACGAAGAAACCAACATCACTGAGCAGAGAGAAAATCCCAAAATCACTGAGGAGATGGAGGCCCCAATATCACTGAGGAGATTTAGACCCCAACATCACTGAGGAGACAGAGACCCCAACATCACTGACCAGAGAGAGAATTCCAACATCATTGATGAGACGGAGAACCCCAACATCACTGAGGAGATGGAGACAACAACATCACTGAGGAGACGGTGACCCCATCATCACTGAGCAGAGAGAGAATCCCAACATCATTGAGGAGTTGGAGGCCCCAACATCACTGAGGAGACAGAGACCCCAACATCACTGAGGAGATGGAGACACCAACATCACTGAGGAGACGGTAACCCCATCATCACTGAGCAGAGAGAGAATCCCAACATCACTGAGGAGATGGAGACCCCAATATCACTGAGGAGATGGAGACCCCAACATCACTGAGGAGACAGAGACCCCAACATAACTGAGCAGAAAGAGAACCCCAACATAACTGGAGAGATGGAGACTCCAGCATCACTGAGCAGAAAGAGAACTCCAACATCACTGAGGAGATGGAGACCCCAACATCACTGAGGAGATGGAGACTCCAACATCACTGAGTAGACGAAGAAACCAACATCACTGAGCCGAGAGAAAATCCCAACATCATTGATGAGACGGAGAACCCCAACATCACTGAGGAGACGGAGACCCCAACATAACAGAGAAGACAGAGACCCCAACATCACTGAGGATGCAGAGACCCCAACATCACTGAGGAGATGAGGACAACAACATCACTGAGGAGACGGTGACCCCATCATCACTGAGCAGAGAGAGAATCCCAACATAACTGAGGAGTTGGAGGCCCCAACATCACTGAGGAGACAGAGACCACAACATCACTGAGGAGATGGAGGCCCCAATATCACTGAGGAGATTTAGACCCCAACATCACTGAGGAGACAGAGACCCCAACATCACTGACCAGAGAGAGAATTCCAACATCATTGATGAGACGGAGAACCCCAACATCACTGAGGAGACGGAGACCCCAACATAACTGAGAAGACAGAGACCCCAACATCACTGAGGATGCAGAGACCCCAACATCACTGAGGAGATGGAGACAACAACATCACTGAGGAGACGGTGACCCCATCATCACTGAGCAGAGAGAGAATCCCAACATCATTGAGGATATGGAGACCCCAACATCACTGAGGAGATGGAGACCCCAACACCACTGAGGATACAGAGACTCCAACATCACTGAGGAGATGGAGACACCAACATCACCAAGGAGACGGTGACCCAGTCATCAATGAGCAGAGAGAGAATCCCAACATCACTGAGGAGATGGAGATCCCAACATCACTGAGTAGATGGAGACCCCAACATCACTGAGGAGACAGAGACCTCAGCATCACTGAGCAGAAAGATAACCCCAACATCACTTAGTAGATGGAGACCCCAACATCACTGAGGAGACAGAGACAGCAACATCACTGAGCAGAGAGAAAATCCCAACATCACTGATGAGATGGTGACCCCAACATCACTGAGGAGACAGAGACCCCAACATCACTGAGGAGACAGAGACCCCAACATCACTGACCAGAGAGAGAATTCCAACATCACTGATGAGACGGAGAACCCCAACATAACTGAGGAGACGAAGACCCCAACATCACTGAGGAGACAGAGACCCCAACATCACTGAGCAGAAACAGAACCCCAACATAACTGGAGAGATGGAGACCCCAGCATCACTGAGCAGAAAGAGAACTCCAACATCACTGAGGAGATGGAGACCCCAACATCACTGAGGAGATGGAGACTCCAACATCACTGAGTAGACGAAGAAACCAACATCACTGAGCAGAGAGAAAATCCCAAAATCACTGAGGAGATGGAGGCCCCAATATCACTGAGGAGATTTAGACCCCAACATCACTGAGGAGACAGAGACCCCAACATCACTGACCAGAGAGAGAATTCCAACATCATTGATGAGACGGAGAACCCCAACATCACTGAGGAGACGGAGACCCCAACATAACTGAGAAGACAGAGACCCCAACATCACTGAGGATGCAGAGACCCCAACATCACTGAGGAGATGGAGACAACAACATCACTGAGGAGACGGTGACCCCATCATCACTGAGCAGAGAGAGAATCCCAACATCATTGAGGAGTTGGAGGCCCCAACATCACTGAGGAGACAGAGACCCCAACATCACTGAGGAGATGGAGACACCAACATCACTGAGGAGACGGTAACCCCATCATCACTGAGCAGAGAGAGAATCCCAACATCACTGAGGAGATGGAGACCCCAATATCACTGAGGAGATGGAGACCCCAACATCACTGAGGAGACAGAGACCCCAACATAACTGAGCAGAAAGAGAACCCCAACATAACTAGAGAGATGGAGACCCCAGCATCACTGAGCAGAAAGAGAACTCCAACATCACTGAGGAGATGGAGACCCCAAAATCACTGAGGAGATGGAGGCCCCAATATCACTGAGGAGATTTAGACCCCAACATCACTGAGGAGACAGAGACCCCAACATCACTGACCAGAGAGAGAATTCCAACATCATTGATGAGACGGAGAACCCCAACATCACTGAGGAGACGGAGACCCCAACATAACTGAGAAGACAGAGACCCCAACATCACTGAGGATGCAGAGACCCCAACATCACTGAGGAGATGGAGACAACAACATCACTGAGGAGACGGTGACCCCATCATCACTGAGCAGAGAGAGAATCCCAACATCATTGAGGAGTTGGAGGCCCCAACATCACTGAGGAGACAGAGACCCCAACATCACTGAGGAGATGGAGACACCAACATCACTGAGGAGACGGTAACCCCATCATCACTGAGCAGAGAGAGAATCCCAACATCACTGAGGAGATGGAGACCCCAATATCACTGAGGAGATGGAGACCCCAACATCACTGAGGAGACAGAGACCCCAACATAACTGAGCAGAAAGAGAACCCCAACATAACTGGAGAGATGGAGACCCCAGCATCACTGAGCAGAAAGAGAACTCCAACATCACTGAGGAGATGGAGACCCCAACATCACTGAGGAGATGGAGACTCCAACATCACTGAGTAGACGAAGAAACCAACATCACTGAGCAGAGAGAAAATCCCAACATCATTGATGAGACGGAGAACCCCAACATCACTGAGGAGACGGAGACCCCAACATAACAGAGAAGACAGAGACACCAACATCACTGAGGATGCAGATACCCCAACATCACTGAGGAGATGAGGACAACAACATCACTGAGGAGACGGTGACCCCATCATCACTGAGCAGAGAGAGAATCCCAACATAACTGAGGAGTTGGAGGCCCCAACATCACTGAGGAGACAGAGACCCCAACATCACTGAGGAGATGGAGGCCCCAATATCACTGAGGAGATTTAGACCCCAACATCACTGAGGAGACAGAGACCCCAACATCACTGACCAGAGAGAGAATTCCAACATCATTGATGAGACGGAGAACCCCAACATCACTGAGGAGACGGAGACCCCAACATAACTGAGAAGACAGAGACCCCAACATCACTGAGGATGCAGAGACCCCAACATCACTGAGGAGATGGAGACAACAACATCACTGAGGAGACGGTGACCCCATCATCACTGAGCAGAGAGAGAATCCCAACGTCATTGAGGATATGGAGACCCCAACATCACTGAGGAGATGGAGACCCCAACACCACTGAGGATACAGAGACTCCAACATCACTGAGGAGATGGAGACACCAACATCACCAAGGAGGCGGTGACCCAGTCATCAATGAGCAGAGAGAGAATCCCAACATCACTGAGGAGATGGAGATCCCAACATCACTGAGTAGATGGAGACCCCAACATCACTGAGGAGACAGAGACCTCAGCATCACTGAGCAGAAAGATAACCCCAACATCACTTAGTAGATGGAGACCCCAACATCACTGAGGAGACAGAGACAGCAACATCACTGAGCCGAGAGAAAATCCCAACATCACTGATGAGATGGTGACCCCAACATCACTGAGGAGACAGAGACCCCAACATCACTGAGGAGACAGAGACCCCAACATCACTGACCAGAGAGAGAATTCCAACATCACTGATGAGACGGAGAACCCCAACATAACTGAGGAGACGAAGACCCCAACATCACTGAGGAGACAGAGACCCCAACATCACTGAGCAGAAACAGAACCCCAACATAACTGGAGAGATGGAGACCCCAGCATCACTGAGCAGAAAGAGAACTCCAACATCACTGAGGAGATGGAGACCCCAACATCACTGAGGAGATGGAGACTCCAACATCACTGAGTAGACGAAGAAACCAACATCACTGAGCAGAGAGAAAATCCCAAAATCACTGAGGAGATGGAGGCCCCAATATCACTGAGGAGATTTAGACCCCAACATCACTGAGGAGACAGAGACCCCAACATCACTGACCAGAGAGAGAATTCCAACATCATTGATGAGACGGAGAACCCCAACATCACTGAGGAGACGGAGACCCCAACATAACTGAGAAGACAGAGACACCAACATCACTGAGGATGCAGAGACCCCAACATCACTGAGGAGATGGAGACAACAACATCACTGAGGAGACGGTGACCCCATCATCACTGAGCAGAGAGAGAATCCCAACATCATTGAGGAGTTGGAGGCCCCAAAATCACTGAGGAGACAGAGACCCCAACATCACTGAGGAGATGGAGACACCAACATCACTGAGGAGACGGTAACCCCATCATCACTGAGCAGAGAGAGAATCCCAACATCACTGAGGAGATGGAGACCCCAATATCACTGAGGAGATGGAGACCCCAACATCAATGAGGAGACAGAGACCCCAACATAACTGAGCAGAAAGAGAACCCCAACATAACTGGAGAGATGGAGACCCCAGCATCACTGAGCAGAAAGAGAACTCCAACATCACTGAGGAGATGGAGACCCCAACATCACTGAGGAGATGGAGACTCCAACATCACTGAGTAGACGAAGAAACCAACATCACTGAGCAGAGAGAAAATCCCAACATCATTGATGAGACGGAGAACCCCAACATCACTGAGGAGACGGAGACCCCAACATAACTGAGAAGACAGAGACCCCAACATCACTGAGGAGATGAGGACAACAACATCACTGAGGAGACGGTGACCCCATCATCACTGAGCAGAGAGAGAATCCCAACATAACTGAGAAGTTGGAGGCCCCAACATCACTGAGGAGACAGAGACCCCAACATCACTGAGGAGATGGAGGCCCCAATATCACTGAGGAGATTTAGACCCCAACATCACTGAGGAGACAGAGACCCCAACATCACTGACCAGAGAGAGAATTCCAACATCATTGATGAGACGGAGAACCCCAACATCACTGAGGAGACGGAGACCCCAACATAACTGAGAAGACAGAGACCCCAACATCACTGAGGATGCAGAGACCCCAACATCACTGAGGAGATGGAGACAACAACATCACTGAGGAGACGGTGACCCCATCATCACTGAGCAGAGAGAGAATCCCAACATCATTGAGGATATGGAGACCCCAACATCACTGAGGAGATGGAGACCCCAACACCACTGAGGATACAGAGACTCCAACATCACTGAGGAGATGGAGACACCAACATTACCAAGGAGACGGTGACCCAGTCATCAATGAGCAGAGAGAGAATCCCAACATCACTGAGGAGATGGAGATCCCAACATCACTGAGTAGATGGAGACCCCAACATCACTGAGGAGACAGAGACCTCAGCATCACTGAGCAGAAAGATAACCCCAACATCACTTAGTAGATGGAGACCCCAACATCACTGAGGAGACAGAGACAGCAACATCACTGAGCAGAGAGAAAATCCCAACATCACTGATGAGATGGTGACCCCAACATCACTGAGGAGACAGAGACCCCAACATCACTGAGGAGACAGAGACCCCAACATCACTGACCAGAGAGAGAATTCCAACATCACTGATGAGACGGAGAACCCCAACATAACTGAGGAGACGAAGACCCCAACATCACTGAGGAGACAGAGACCCCAACATCACTGAGCAGAAACAGAACCCCAACATAACTGGAGAGATGGAGACCCCAGCATCACTGAGCAGAAAGAGAACTCCAACATCACTGAGGAGATGGAGACCCCAACATCACTGAGGAGATGGAGACTCCAACATCACTGAGTAGACGAAGAAACCAACATCACTGAGCAGAGAGAAAATCCCAAAATCACTGAGGAGATGGAGGCCCCAATATCACTGAGGAGATTTAGACCCCAACATCACTGAGGAGACAGAGACCCCAACATCACTGACCAGAGAGAGAATTCCAACATCATTGATGAGACGGAGAACCCCAACATCACTGAGGAGACGGAGACCCCAACATAACTGAGAAGACAGAGACCCCAACATCACTGAGGATGCAGAGACCCCAACATCACTGAGGAGATGGAGACAACAACATCACTGAGGAGACGGTGACCCCATCATCACTGAGCAGAGAGAGAATCCCAACATCATTGAGGAGTTGGAGGCCCCAACATCACTGAGGAGACAGAGACCCCAACATCACTGAGGAGATGGAGACACCAACATCACTGAGGAGACGGTAACCCCATCATCACTGAGCAGAGAGAGAATCCCAACATCACTGAGGAGATGGAGACCCCAATATCACTGAGGAGATGGAGACCCCAACATCACTGAGGAGACAGAGACCCCAACATAACTGAGCAGAAAGAGAACCCCAACATAACTGGAGAGATGGAGACCCCAGCATCACTGAGCAGAAAGAGAACTCCAACATCACTGAGGAGATGGAGACCCCAACATCACTGAGGAGATGGAGACTCCAACATCACTGAGTAGACGAAGAAACCAACATCACTGAGCAGAGAGAAAATCCCAACATCATTGATGAGACGGAGAACCCCAACATCACTGAGGAGACGGAGACCCCAACATAACTGAGAAGACAGAGACCCCAACATCACTGAGGATGCAGAGACCCCAACATCACTGAGGAGATGAGGACAACAACATCACTGAGGAGACGGTGACCCCATCATCACTGAGCAGAGAGAGAATCCCAACATAACTGAGGAGTTGGAGGCCCCAACATCACTGAGGAGACAGAGACCCCAACATCACTGAGGAGATGGAGGCCCCAATATCACTGAGGAGATTTAGACCCCAACATCACTGAGGAGACAGAGACCCCAACATCACTGACCAGAGACAGAATTCCAACATCATTGATGAGACGGAGAACCCCAACATCACTGAGGAGACGGAGACCCCAACATCACTGATGATGCAGAGACCCCAACATCACTGAGGAGATGGAGACAACAACATCACTGAGGAGACGGTGACCCCATCATCACTGAGCAGAGAGAGAATCCCAACATCATTGAGGATATGGAGACCCCAACATCACTGAGGAGATGGAGACCCCAACACCACTGAGGATACAGAGACTCCAACATCACTGAGGAGATGGAGACACCAACATCACCAAGGAGACGGTGACCCAGTCATCAATGAGCAGAGAGAGAATCCCAACATCACTGAGGAGATGGAGATCCCAACATCACTGAGTAGATGGAGACCCCAACATCACTGAGGAGACAGAGACAGCAACATCACTGAGCAGAGAGAAAATCCCAACATCGCTGATGAGATGGTGACCCCAACATCACTGAGGAGACAGAGACCCCAACATCACTGAGGAGACAGAGACCCCAACATCACTGACCAGAGAGAGAATTCCAACATCACTGATGAGACGGAGAACCCCAACATAACTGAGGAGACGAAGACCCCAACATCACTGAGGAGACAGAGACCCCAACATCACTGAGCAGAAACAGAACCCCAACATAACTGGAGAGATGGAGACCCCAGCATCACTGAGCAGAAAGAGAACTCCAACATCACTGAGGAGATGGAGACCCCAACATCACTGAGGAGATGGAGACTCCAACATCACTGAGTAGACGAAGAAACCAACATCACTGAGCAGAGAGAAAATCCCAAAATCACTGAGGAGATGGAGGCCCCAATATCACTGAGGAGATTTAGACCCCAACATCACTGAGGAGACAGAGACCCCAACATCACTGACCAGAGAGAGAATTCCAACATCATTGATGAGACGGAGAACCCCAACATCACTGAGGAGACGGAGACCCCAACATAACTGAGAAGACAGAGACCCCAACATCACTGAGGATGCAGAGACCCCAACATCACTGAGGAGATGGAGACAACAACATCACTGAGGAGACGGTGACCCCATCATCACTGAGCAGAGAGAGAATCCCAACATCATTGAGGAGTTGGAGGCCCCAACATCACTGAGGAGACAGAGACCCCAACATCACTGAGGAGATGGAGACACCAACATCACTGAGGAGACGGTAACCCCATCATCACTGAGCAGAGAGAGAATCCCAACATCACTGAGGAGATGGAGACCCCAATATCACTGAGGAGATGGAGACCCCAACATCACTGAGGAGACAGAGACCCCAACATAACTGAGCAGAAAGAGAACCCCAACATAACTGGAGAGATGGAGACCCCAGCATCACTGAGCAGAAAGAGAACTCCAACATCACTGAGGAGATGGAGACCCCAACATCACTGAGGAGATGGAGACTCCAACATCACTGAGTAGACGAAGAAACCAACATCACTGAGCAGAGAGAAAATCCCAACATCATTGATGAGACGGAGAACCCCAACATCACTGAGGAGACGGAGACCCCAACATAACTGAGAAGACAGAGACCCCAACATCACTGAGGATGCAGAGACCCCAACATCACTGAGGAGATGAGGACAACAACATCACTGAGGAGACGGTGACCCCATCATCACTGAGCAGAGAGAGAATCCCAACATAACTGAGGAGTTGGAGGCCCCAACATCACTGAGGAGACAGAGACCCCAACATCACTGAGGAGATGGAGACACCAACATCACTGAGGAGACGGTAACCCCATCATCACTGAGCAGAGAGAGAATCCCAACATCACTGAGGAGATGGAGACCCCAATATCACTGAGGAGATGGAGAACCCATACATCACTGAGCAGAAACAGAACCCCAACATAACTGGAGAGATGGAGACCCCAGCATCACTGAGCAGAAAGAGAACTCCAACATCACTGAGGAGATGGAGACCCCAACATCACTGAGGAGATGGAGACTCCAACATCACTGAGTAGACGAAGAAACCAACATCACTGAGCAGAGAGAAAATCTCAAAATCACTGAGGAGATGGAGGCCCCAATATCACTGAGGAGATTTAGACCCCAACATCACTGAGGAGACAGAGACCCCAACATCACTGACCAGAGAGAGAATTCCAACATCATTGATGAGACGGAGAACCCCAACATCACTGAGGAGACGGAGACCCCAACATAACTGAGAAGACAGAGACCCCAACATCACTGAGGATGCAGAGACCCCAACATCACTGAGGAGATGGAGACAACAACATCACTGAGGAGACGGTGACCCCATCATCACTGAGCAGAGAGAGAATCCCAACATCATTGAGGAGTTGGAGGCCCCAACATCACTGAGGAGACAGAGACCCCAACATCACTGAGGAGATGGAGACACCAACATCACTGAGGAGACGGTAACCCCATCATCACTGAGCAGAGAGAGAATCCCAACATCACTGAGGAGATGGAGACCCCAATATCACTGAGGAGATGGAGACCCCAACATCACTGAGAAGACAGAGACCCCAACATAACTGAGCAGAAAGAGAACCCCAACATAACTGGAGAGATGGAGACCCCAGCATCACTGAGCAGAAAGAGAACTCCAACATTACTGAGGAGATGGAGACCCCAACATCACTGAGGAGATGGAGACTCCAACATCACTGAGTAGACGAAGAAACCAACATCACTGAGCAGAGAGAAAATCCCAACATCATTGATGAGACGGAGAACCCCAACATCACTGAGGAGACGGAGACCCCAACATAACTGAGAAGACAGAGACCCCAACATCACTGAGGATGCAGAGACCCCAACATCACTGAGGAGATGAGGACAACAACATCACTGAGGAGACGGTGACCCCATCATCACTGAGCAGAGAGAGAATCCCAACATCATTGAGGATATGGAGACCCCAACATCACTGAGGAGACAGAGACCCCAACATCACTGAGCAGAGAGAGAATCCCAACATAACTGAGGAGTTGGAGGCCCCAACATCACTGAGGAGACAGAGACCCCAACATCACTGAGGAGATGGAGACACCAACATCACTGAGGAGACGGTAACCCCATCATCACTGAGCAGAGAGAGAATCCCAACATCACTGAGGAGATGGAGACCCCAATATCACTGAGGAGATGGAGAACCCATACATCACTGAGGAGACAGAGACCTCAACATCACTGAGCAGAAAGAGAACCCCAACATAACTGGAGAGATGGAGACCCCAGCATCACTGAGCAGAAAGAGAACTCCAACATCACTGAGGAGATGGAGACCCCAACATCACTGAGGAGATGGAGACTCCAACATCACTGAGTAGACGAAGAAACCAACATCACTGAGCAGAGAGAAAATCCCAACATCACTGAGGAGATGGAGACTCCAACATCACTGAGTAGACGAAGAAACCAACATCACTGAGCAGAGAGAAAATCCCAACATCACTGAGGAGATGGAGACCCCAATATCACTGAGGAGATTTAGACCCCAACATCACTGAGGAGACAGAGACCCCAACATCACTGACCAGAGAGAATTCCAACATCATTGATGAGACGGAGAACCCCAACATCACTGAGGAGACGGAGACCCCAACATAACTGAGAAGACAGAGACCGCAACATCACTGAAGATGCAGAGACCCCAACATCACTGAGGAGATGGAGACAACAACATCACTGAGGAGACGGTGACCCCATCATCACTGAGCAGAGAGAGAATCCCAACATCATTGAGGATATGGAGACCCCAACATAACTGAGGAGTTGGAGGCCCCAACATCACTGAGGAGACAGAGACCCCAATATCACTGAGGAGATGGAGACACCAACATCACTGAGGAGACGGTAACCCCATCATCACTGAGCAGAGAGAGAATCCCAACATCACTGAGGAGATGGAGACCCCAATATCACTGAGGAGATGGAGACCCCAACATCACTGAGGAGACAGAGACCCCAACATCACTGAGCAGAAAGAGAACCCCAACATAACTGGAGAGATGGAGACCCCAGCATCACTGAGCAGAAAGAGAACTCCAACATCACTGAGGAGATGGAGACCCCAACATCACCGAGGAGATGGAGACCCCAACATCACTGAGTAGACGAAGAAACCAACATCACTGAGCAGAGAGAAAATCCCAACATCACTGAGGAGACGGAGAACCCCAACCCCATGAGATGGAGACCCCAATATCACTGAGGAGATGGAGATCCCAACATCACTGAGGAGACAGAGACCCCAACATCACTGAGGAGACAGAGACCCCAACATTACTGAGCAGAGAGAGAATTCCAACATCACTGATGAGACGGAGAACCCCAACATCACTGAGGAGATGGAGACACCAACATCACTGAGCAGATGGAGACCCCAACATCACTGAGGATACAGAAAATCCAACATCACTAAGGAAATGGAGAACCCAACATCACTGAGGAGACGGAGACCCCAACATCACTGAGGATACAGAGAATCCAACATCACTGAGGAGATGGAGAACCCAACATCACTGAGGAGACGGAGACCCCAACATCACTGAGCAGAGAGAGAATTCCAACATCACTGAGGATACGGAGAACCCCAACATCACTGGAGAGATGGAGAACCCAACATCACTGAGGAGACGGAGACCCCAACATCACTGAGGAGATGGAGACACCAACATCACTGATGAGACAGAGACCCCAACATCACTGAGCAGAGAGAGAATTCCAACATCACTGATGAGACGGAGAACCCATACATCAATGAGGAGATGGAGAACCCAACATCACTGAGGAGACGGAGACCCCAACATCACTGAGCAGATAGAGAATTCCAACATCACTGAGGAGACGGAGAACCCCAACATCACTGAGCAGAGAGAGAATTCCAACATCACTGAGGAGACTGAGAACCCCAACATCACTGAGGAGATAGAGAATCCAACATCACTGAGGAGATGGAGAACCCAACATCACTGAGGAGACGGAGACCCCAACATCACAGAGCAGAAAGAGACCCCAACATCACTGAGATGAAGGAGACACTAATATCACTGAGCAGAGAGAAAATCCCAACATCACTGATGAGAAGGTGACCCCAACATCACTGAGGAGACGGAGACCCCAACATCACTGATGAGACAGAGACCCCAACATAACTGAGCATAGAGAGATTTCCAACATCACTGATGAGACGGAGAACCCCAACATCACTGAGGAGACTGAGACCCCGACATCACTGAGGAGACGGAGACCCCAACATCACTGAGGAGACAGAGACCTCAACATCACTGAGGAGACAGAGACCCCAACATCACTGAGCAGACAGTGAATTCCAACATCACTGAGGAGACGGTAACCCCATCATCACTGAGCAGAGAGAGAATCCCAACATCACTGAGGAGATGGAGACCCCAATATCACTGAGGAGATGGAGAACCCAACATCACTGAGGAGACAGAGACCCCAACATCACTGAGCAGAAAGAGAACCCCAACATAACTGGAGAGATGGAGACCTCAGCATCACTGAGCAGAAAGAGAACTCCAACATCACTGAGGAGATGGAGACCCCAACATCACTGAGGAGATGGAGACTCCAACATCACTGAGTAGACGAAGAAACCAACATCACTGAGCAGAGAGAAAATCCCAACATCACTGAGGAGACAGAGACCCCAACATCACTGAGCAGAAAGAGAACCCCAACATAACTGGAGAGATGGAGACCTCAGCATCACTGAGCAGAAAGAGAACTCCAACATCACTGAGGAGATGGAGACCCCAACATCACTGAGGAGATGGAGACTCCAACATCACTGAGTAGACGAAGAAACCAACATCACTGAGCAGAGAGAAAATCCCAACATCACTGAGGAGACTGAGACCTCAACATCACTGAGGAGATGGAGACCCCAATATCACTGAGGAGATGGAGACCCCAACATCACTGAGGAGACAGAGACCCCAACATCACTGAGCAGAAAGAGAACCCCAACATAACTGGAGAGATGGAGACCCCAGCATCACTGAGCAGAAAGAGAACTCCAACATCACTGAGGAGATGGAGACCCCAACATCACTGAGGAGACAGAGACCCCAACATCACTGAGGAGACAGAGACCCCAACATTACTGAGCAGAGAGAGAATCCCAACATCACTAAGCAGATGGAGACCCCAACATCACTGAGGATACAGAGAATCCAACATCACTGAGGAGATGGAGAACCCAACATCACTGAGGAGACGGAGACCCCAACATCACTGAGCAGAGAGAGAATTCCAACATCACTGAGGAGACGGAGAACCCCAACATCACTGAGCAGAGAGAGAATTCCAACATCACTGAGGAGACTGAGAACCCCAACATCACTGAGGAGATGGAGACCTCAACATCACTGAGGAGACACAGACCTCAACATAACTGAGCAGAGAGAGACCCCAACATCACAGATTAGAAAGAGACCCCAACATCACTGAGATGAAGGAGACACTAACATCACTGAGCAGAGAGAAAATCCCAACATCACTGATGAGAAGGTGACCCCAACATCACTGAGGAGACGGAGACCCCAACATCACTGAGGAGACAGAGACCCCAACATAACTGAGCATAGAGAGAATTCCAACATCACTGATGAGACGGAGAACCCCAACATCACTGAGGAGACTGAGACCCCGACATCACTGAGGAGACGGAGAACCCCAACATCACTGAGCAGAGAGAGAATTCCAACATCACTGAGGAGACTGAGAACCCCAACATCACTGAGGAGATGGAGACCCCAACATCACTGAGGAGACACAGACCTCAACATAACTGAGCAGAGAGAGACCCCAACATCACAGAGCAGAAAGAGACCCCAACATCACTGAGATGAAGGAGACACTAACATCACTGAGCAGAGAGAAAATCCCAACATCACTGATGAGAAGGTGACCCCAACATCACTGAGGAGACGGAGACCCCAACATCACTGAGGAGACAGAGACCCCAACATAACTGAGCATAGAGAGATTTCCAACATCACTGATGAGACGGAGAACCCCAACATCACTGAGGAGACTGAGACCCCGACATCACTTAGCAGAGAGAGAATTCCAACATCACTGAGGAGACTGAGAACCCCAACATCACTGAGGAGATGGAGACCCCAACATCACTGAGGAGACACAGACCTCAACATAACTGAGCAGAGAGAGACCCCAACATCACAGAGCAGAAAGAGACCCCAACATCACTGAGATGAAGGAGACACTAACATCACTGAGCAGAGAGAAAATCCCAACATCACTGATGAGAAGGTGACCCCAACATCACTGAGGAGACGGAGACCCCAACATCACTGAGGAGACAGAGACCCCAACATAACTGAGCATAGAGAGATTTCCAACATCACTGAGGAGACGGAGACCCCAACATCACTGAGGAGACAGAGACCCCAACATAACTGAGCATAGAGAGAATTCCAACATCACTGATGAGACGGAGAACCCCAACATCACTGAGGAGACTGAGACCCCGACATCACTGAGGAGACGGAGACCCCAACATCACTGAGGAGACAGAGACCTCAACATCACTGAGGAGACAGAGACCCCAACATCACTGAGCAGACAGTGAATTCCAACATCACTGAGGAGACAGTGACCCCAACATCACTGAGGAGACAGTGACCCCAACATCACTGAGGAGACAGAGACCCCAACATCACTGAGCAGAGAGAGAATTCCAACATCACTGATGAAATGGAGACCTCAACATCATTGAAGAGATGGAGGCCCCAACATCACTGAGGAGACAGAGACCCCAACATCACTGAGCAGAGAAAGACCCCAACATCCCTGAACAGAAAGAGAACTCCAACATCAGTAATGAGACGGAGAACCCCAACATTACTGAGCAGACAGTGAATTCCAACATCACTGAGTAGAAAGAGAAATCCAATATCTCTGAGGAGATGGAGACCCCAACATTATGGAGCAGAAAGAGAACTTCCTCATCCCTGAGGAGACAGAGAACTCAAACATCCCTGAGGAGACGGAAACCCCAACATCACTGAGCAGAAAGAGAATCCCAACATCACTGAGGATATGGAGACACCAACATTACTAAGCGGAGAGAGAATCCCAATATCACTGAGGATACAGAGACCACAACATCACTGAGGAGACAGAGACACCAACATCACTGACCAGAGAGAGAATTCCAACATCACTTAGGAGACGGAGACACCAACATCACTGACCAGACAGAGAATTCCAACATCATGAAGGAGGCAGAGAGCTCAACGTCACTGAGCATAGAGAGAGAGAGGACTCCAACATCCCTGAGGAGATGCAGACTCCGACATCACTGAGCAGAGAGAGAATCCCAACATCATGAGGGAGGTGGAGAGCCCAACATCACTGAGCAGAAAGAGACTCCAACATCACTGATGAGACGGTGACTCCAATATCACTGAGGAGATGGAGACCCCAACATCACTGAGGAGATGGAGACCCCAACATCACTGAGGAGATGGAGACACCAACATCACTGAGCAGAGAGAGACCCCAACATCCCTGAGCAGAAAGAGAACTCCAACAACACTGAGCAGACGGCAACACCAACATCACTGAGCAGTGAGAGAACTCCAACATTCCTGAGGAGACAGAGCAAGCCCAACATCCCTGAGAAGAAAGAGAGAGCTCCAACATTCCTGAGGAGACAGAGCAAGCCCTGAGGAGATGCAGACTCCAACATCACTGAGCAGAAAGAGACCCCAACATCCCTGAGCAAAAAGAGAACTCCAACATCCCTGAGGAGAAAGAGAACTCCAACAACACTGAGCAGACGGCAACACCAACATCACTGAGCAGAAAGTGACCCCAACATCCCTGAGCAGAAAGAGAACTCCAACATCCCTGAGGAGAAAGAGAACTCCAACAACACTGAGCAGTGAGAGAAATCCAACATTCCTGAGGAGACAGAGCAAGCCCAACATCCCTGAGAAGAAAGAGAGAACTCCAACATTCCTAAGGAGAAAGAGAGAACTCCCACATCCCTGAGGAGAAAGAGAGAACTCCAACATCCCTGAGGAGACAGAGAGAACTCCAACATCCCTGAGGAGAAAGAGAGAACTCCAACATCCCTGAGGAGACAGAGAGAACTCTAAGATCCCTGAGGAGAAAGAGAGAACTCCAACATCCCTGAGGAGAAAGAGAGAACTGCAACATCCCTGAGGAGAAAGAGAGAACTCCAACATCCCTGAGGAGAAAGAGCCAAATCCAACATCCCTGAGGAGACAGAGAGAACTCCAACATCCCTGAGGAGAAAGAGAGAACTCCAACATCCCTGAGGAGAAAGAGAGAACTCCAACATCCCTGAGGAGAAAGAGAGAACTCCAACATCCCTGAGGAGAAATAGAGAACTCCAACATCCCTGAGGAGACAGAGAGAGCTCCAACATCCCTGAGGAGAAAGAGAGAACTCCAACATCCCTGAGAAGAAAGAGAGAACTCCAACATCCCTGAGGAGAAAGAGCCAACTCCAACATCCCTGAGGAGACAGAGAGAACTCCAACATCCCCGAGGAGAAAGAGAGAACTCCAACATCCCTGAGGAGAAAGAGAGAACTCCAACATCCCTGAGGAGAAAGAGAGAACTCCAACATCCCTGAGGAGAAAGAGAGAACTCCAACATCCCTGAGGAGAAAGAGAGAACTCCAACATCCCTGAGGAGACAGAGAGAACTCCAGCATCCCTGAGGAGAAAGAGAGAACTCCAACATCCCCGAGGAGAAAGAGAGAACTCCAACATCCCTGCGGAGACAGAGAGAACTCCAACATCCCTGAGGAGACAGAGAGAATTCCAACATCCCTGAGGAGACAGAGAGAACTCCAACATCGCTGAGGAGAAAGAGAGAACTCCAACATCCCTGAGGAGAAAGAGCCAACTCCAACATCCCTGAGGAGACAGAGAGAACTCCAACATCCCTGAGGAGAAAGAGAGAACTCCAACATACCTGAGGAGACAGAGAGAACTCCAACATCGCTGAGGAGAAAGAGAGAACTCCAACATCCCTAAGAAGAAAGAGACAACTCCAACATCCCTGAGGAGAAAGAGAGAACTCCAACATCCCTGAGGAGACAGAGAGAACTCCAACATCCCTGAGGAGACAAAGAGAACTCCAACATCCCTGAGGAGACAGAGAGAACTCCAACATCGCTGAGGAGAAAGAGAGAACTCCAACATCCCTGAGGAGAAAGAGAGAACTGCAACATCCCTGAGGAGAAAGAGAGAACTCCAACATCCCTGAGGAGAAAGAGCCAAATCCAACATCCCTGAGGAGACAGAGAGAACTCCAACATCCCTGAGGAGAAAGAGAGAACTCCAACATCTCTGAGGAGAAAGAGAGAACTCCAACATCCCTGAGGAGACAGAGAGAGCTCCAAAATCCCTGAGGAGAAAGAGAGAACTCCAACATCCCTGAGAAGAAAGAGAGAACTCCAACATCCCTGAGGAGAAAGAGCCAACTCCAACATCCCTGAGGAGACAGAGAGAACTCCAACATCCCCGAGGAGAAAGAGAGAACTCCAACATCCCTGAGGAGAAAGAGAGAACTCCAACATCCCTGAGGAGAAAGAGAGAACTCCAACATCCCTGAGGAGAAAGAGAGAACTCCAACATCCCTGAGGAGAAAGAGAGAACTCCAACATCCCTGAGGAGACAGAGAGAACTCCAGCATCCCTGAGGAGAAAGAGAGAACTCCAACATCCCCGAGGAGAAAGAGAGAACTCCAACATCCCTGAGGAGAAAGAGAGAACTCCAACATCCCTGAGGAGAAAGAGAGAACTCCAACATCCCTGAGGAGAAAGAGAGAACTCCAACATCCCTGAGGAGAAAGAGAGAACTGAGATGAAGGAGACACTAATATCACTGAGCAGAGAGAAAATCCCAACATCACTGATGAGAAGGTGACCCCAACATCACTGAGGAGACGGAGACCCCAACATCACTGATGAGACAGAGACCCCAACATAACTGAGCATAGAGAGATTTCCAACATCACTGATGAGACGGAGAACCCCAACATCACTGAGGAGACTGAGACCCCGACATCACTGAGGAGACGGAGACCCCAACATCACTGAGGAGACAGAGACCTCAACATCACTGAGGAGACAGAGACCCCAACATCACTGAGCAGACAGTGAATTCCAACATCACTGAGGAGACGGTAACCCCATCATCACTGAGCAGAGAGAGAATCCCAACATCACTGAGGAGATGGAGACCCCAATATCACTGAGGAGATGGAGACCCCAACATCACTGAGGAGACAGAGACCCCAACATCACTGAGCAGAAAGAGAACCCCAACATAACTGGAGAGATGGAGACCCCAGCATCACTGAGCAGAAAGAGAACTCCAACATCACTGAGGAGATGGAGACCCCAACATCACTGAGGAGATGGAGACTCCAACATCACTGAGTAGACGAAGAAACCAACATCACTGAGCAGAGAGAAAATCCCAACATCACTGAGGAGACTGAGACCTCAACATCACTGAGGAGATGGAGACCCCAATATCACTGAGGAGATGGAGACCCCAACATCACTGAGGAGACAGAGACCCCAACATCACTGAGCAGAAAGAGAACCCCAACATAACTGGAGAGATGGAGACCCCAGCATCACTGAGCAGAAAGAGAACTCCAACATCACTGAGGAGATGGAGACCCCAACATCACTGAGGAGACAGAGACCCCAACATCACTGAGGAGACAGAGACCCCAACATTACTGAGCAGAGAGAGAATCCCAACATCACTAAGCAGATGGAGACCCCAACATCACTGAGGATACAGAGAATCCAACATCACTGAGGAGATGGAGAACCCAACATCACTGAGGAGACGGAGACCCCAACATCACTGAGCAGAGAGAGAATTCCAACATCACTGAGGAGACGGAGAACCCCAACATCACTGAGCAGAGAGAGAATTCCAACATCACTGAGGAGACTGAGAACCCCAACATCACTGAGGAGATGGAGACCTCAACATCACTGAGGAGACACAGACCTCAACATAACTGAGCAGAGAGAGACCCCAACATCACAGATTAGAAAGAGACCCCAACATCACTGAGATGAAGGAGACACTAACATCACTGAGCAGAGAGAAAATCCCAACATCACTGATGAGAAGGTGACCCCAACATCACTGAGGAGACGGAGACCCCAACATCACTGAGGAGACAGAGACCCCAACATAACTGAGCATAGAGAGAATTCCAACATCACTGATGAGACGGAGAACCCCAACATCACTGAGGAGACTGAGACCCCGACATCACTGAGGAGACGGAGAACCCCAACATCACTGAGCAGAGAGAGAATTCCAACATCACTGAGGAGACTGAGAACCCCAACATCACTGAGGAGATGGAGACCCCAACATCACTGAGGAGACACAGACCTCAACATAACTGAGCAGAGAGAGACCCCAACATCACAGAGCAGAAAGAGACCCCAACATCACTGAGATGAAGGAGACACTAACATCACTGAGCAGAGAGAAAATCCCAACATCACTGATGAGAAGGTGACCCCAACATCACTGAGGAGACGGAGACCCCAACATCACTGAGGAGACAGAGACCCCAACATAACTGAGCATAGAGAGATTTCCAACATCACTGATGAGACGGAGAACCCCAACATCACTGAGGAGACTGAGACCCCGACATCACTTAGCAGAGAGAGAATTCCAACATCACTGAGGAGACTGAGAACCCCAACATCACTGAGGAGATGGAGACCCCAACATCACTGAGGAGACACAGACCTCAACATAACTGAGCAGAGAGAGACCCCAACATCACAGAGCAGAAAGAGACCCCAACATCACTGAGATGAAGGAGACACTAACATCACTGAGCAGAGAGAAAATCCCAACATCACTGATGAGAAGGTGACCCCAACATCACTGAGGAGACGGAGACCCCAACATCACTGAGGAGACAGAGACCCCAACATAACTGAGCATAGAGAGATTTCCAACATCACTGAGGAGACGGAGACCCCAACATCACTGAGGAGACAGAGACCCCAACATAACTGAGCATAGAGAGAATTCCAACATCACTGATGAGACGGAGAACCCCAACATCACTGAGGAGACTGAGACCCCGACATCACTGAGGAGACGGAGACCCCAACATCACTGAGGAGACAGAGACCTCAACATCACTGAGGAGACAGAGACCCCAACATCACTGAGCAGACAGTGAATTCCAACATCACTGAGGAGACAGTGACCCCAACATCACTGAGGAGACAGTGACCCCAACATCACTGAGGAGACAGAGACCCCAACATCACTGAGCAGAGAGAGAATTCCAACATCACTGATGAAATGGAGACCTCAACATCATTGAAGAGATGGAGGCCCCAACATCACTGAGGAGACAGAGACCCCAACATCACTGAGCAGAGAAAGACCCCAACATCCCTGAACAGAAAGAGAACTCCAACATCAGTAATGAGACGGAGAACCCCAACATTACTGAGCAGACAGTGAATTCCAACATCACTGAGTAGAAAGAGAAATCCAATATTTCTGAGGAGATGGAGACCCCAACATTATGGAGCAGAAAGAGAACTTCCTCATCCCTGAGGAGACAGAGAACTCAAACATCCCTGAGGAGACGGAAACCCCAACATCACTGAGCAGAAAGAGAATCCCAACATCACTGAGGATATGGAGACACCAACATTACTAAGCGGAGAGAGAATCCCAATATCACTGAGGATACAGAGACCACAACATCACTGAGGAGACAGAGACACCAACATCACTGACCAGAGAGAGAATTCCAACATCACTTAGGAGACGGAGACACCAACATCACTGACCAGACAGAGAATTCCAACATCATGAAGGAGGCGGAGAGCTCAACGTCACTGAGCATAGAGAGAGAGAGGACTCCAACATCCCTGAGGAGATGCAGACTCCGACATCACTGAGCAGAGAGAGAATCCCAACATCATGAGGGAGGTGGAGAGCCCAACATCACTGAGCAGAAAGAGACTCCAACATCACTGATGAGACGGTGACTCCAATATCACTGAGGAGATGGAGACCCCAACATCACTGAGGAGATGGAGACCCCAACATCACTGAGGAGATGGAGACACCAACATCACTGAGCAGAGAGAGACCCCAACATCCCTGAGCAGAAAGAGAACTCCAACAACACTGAGCAGACGGCAACACCAACATCACTGAGCAGTGAGAGAACTCCAACATTCCTGAGGAGACAGAGCAAGCCCAACATCCCTGAGAAGAAAGAGAGAGCTCCAACATTCCTGAGGAGACAGAGCAAGCCCTGAGGAGATGCAGACTCCAACATCACTGAGCAGAAAGAGACCCCAACATCCCTGAGCAAAAAGAGAACTCCAACATCCCTGAGGAGAAAGAGAACTCCAACAACACTGAGCAGACGGCAACACCAACATCACTGAGCAGAAAGTGACCCCAACATCCCTGAGCAGAAAGAGAACTCCAACATCCCTGAGGAGAAAGAGAACTCCAACAACACTGAGCAGTGAGAGAAATCCAACATTCCTGAGGAGACAGAGCAAGCCCAACATCCCTGAGAAGAAAGAGAGAACTCCAACATTCCTAAGGAGAAAGAGAGAACTCCCACATCCCTGAGGAGAAAGAGAGAACTCCAACATCCCTGAGGAGACAGAGAGAACTCCAACATCCCTGAGGAGAAAGAGAGAACTCCAACATCCCTGAGGAGACAGAGAGAACTCTAACATCCCTGAGGAGACAGAGAGAACTCCAACATCCCTGAGGAGAAAGAGAGAACTCTAAGATCCCTGAGGAGAAAGAGAGAACTCCAACATCCCTGAGGAGAAAGAGAGAACTGCAACATCCCTGAGGAGAAAGAGAGAACTCCAACATCCCTGAGGAGAAAGAGCCAAATCCAACATCCCTGAGGAGACAGAGAGAACTCCAACATCCCTGAGGAGAAAGAGAGAACTCCAACATCCCTGAGGAGAAAGAGAGAACTCCAACATCCCTGAGGAGAAATAGAGAACTCCAACATCCCTGAGGAGACAGAGAGAGCTCCAACATCCCTGAGGAGAAAGAGAGAACTCCAACATCCCTGAGAAGAAAGAGAGAACTCCAACATCCCTGAGGAGAAAGAGCCAACTCCAACATCCCTGAGGAGACAGAGAGAACTCCAACATCCCCGAGGAGAAAGAGAGAACTCCAACATCCCTGAGGAGAAAGAGAGAACTCCAACATCCCTGAGGAGAAAGAGAGAACTCCAACATCCCTGAGGAGAAAGAGAGAACTCCAACATCCCTGAGGAGAAAGAGAGAACTCCAACATCCCTGAGGAGACAGAGAGAACTCCAGCATCCCTGAGGAGAAAGAGAGAACTCCAACATCCCCGAGGAGAAAGAGAGAACTCCAACATCCCTGCGGAGACAGAGAGAACTCCAACATCCCTGAGGAGACAGAGAGAATTCCAACATCCCTGAGGAGACAGAGAGAACTCCAACATCGCTGAGGAGAAAGAGAGAACTCCAACATCCCTGAGGAGAAAGAGCCAACTCCAACATCCCTGAGGAGACAGAGAGAACTCCAACATCCCTGAGGAGAAAGAGAGAACTCCAACATACCTGAGGAGACAGAGAGAACTCCAACATCGCTGAGGAGAAAGAGAGAACTCCAACATCCCTAAGAAGAAAGAGACAACTCCAACATCCCTGAGGAGAAAGAGAGAACTCCAACATCCCTGAGGAGACAGAGAGAACTCCAACATCCCTGAGGAGACAAAGAGAACTCCAACATCCCTGAGGAGACAGAGAGAACTCCAACATCGCTGAGGAGAAAGAGAGAACTCCAACATCCCTGAGGAGAAAGAGAGAACTGCAACATCCCTGAGGAGAAAGAGAGAACTCCAACATCCCTGAGGAGAAAGAGCCAAATCCAACATCCCTGAGGAGACAGAGAGAACTCCAACATCCCTGAGGAGAAAGAGAGAACTCCAACATCTCTGAGGAGAAAGAGAGAACTCCAACATCCCTGAGGAGACAGAGAGAGCTCCAAAATCCCTGAGGAGAAAGAGAGAACTCCAACATCCCTGAGAAGAAAGAGAGAACTCCAACATCCCTGAGGAGAAAGAGCCAACTCCAACATCCCTGAGGAGACAGAGAGAACTCCAACATCCCCGAGGAGAAAGAGAGAACTCCAACATCCCTGAGGAGAAAGAGAGAACTCCAACATCCCTGAGGAGAAAGAGAGAACTCCAACATCCCTGAGGAGAAAGAGAGAACTCCAACATCCCTGAGGAGAAAGAGAGAACTCCAACATCCCTGAGGAGACAGAGAGAACTCCAGCATCCCTGAGGAGAAAGAGAGAACTCCAACATCCCCGAGGAGAAAGAGAGAACTCCAACATCCCTGAGGAGAAAGAGAGAACTCCAACATCCCTGAGGAGAAAGAGAGAACTCCAACATCCCTGAGGAGAAAGAGAGAACTCCAACATCCCTGAGGAGAAAGAGAGAACTGAGATGAAGGAGACACTAATATCACTGAGCAGAGAGAAAATCCCAACATCACTGATGAGAAGGTGACCCCAACATCACTGAGGAGACGGAGACCCCAACATCACTGATGAGACAGAGACCCCAACATAACTGAGCATAGAGAGATTTCCAACATCACTGATGAGACGGAGAACCCCAACATCACTGAGGAGACTGAGACCCCGACATCACTGAGGAGACGGAGACCCCAACATCACTGAGGAGACAGAGACCTCAACATCACTGAGGAGACAGAGACCCCAACATCACTGAGCAGACAGTGAATTCCAACATCACTGAGGAGACGGTAACCCCATCATCACTGAGCAGAGAGAGAATCCCAACATCACTGAGGAGATGGAGACCCCAATATCACTGAGGAGATGGAGACCCCAACATCACTGAGGAGACAGAGACCCCAACATCACTGAGCAGAAAGAGAACCCCAACATAACTGGAGAGATGGAGACCCCAGCATCACTGAGCAGAAAGAGAACTCCAACATCACTGAGGAGATGGAGACCCCAACATCACTGAGGAGATGGAGACTCCAACATCACTGAGTAGACGAAGAAACCAACATCACTGAGCAGAGAGAAAATCCCAACATCACTGAGGAGACTGAGACCTCAACATCACTGAGGAGATGGAGACCCCAATATCACTGAGGAGATGGAGACCCCAACATCACTGAGGAGACAGAGACCCCAACATCACTGAGCAGAAAGAGAACCCCAACATAACTGGAGAGATGGAGACCCCAGCATCACTGAGCAGAAAGAGAACTCCAACATCACTGAGGAGATGGAGACCCCAACATCACTGAGGAGACAGAGACCCCAACATCACTGAGGAGACAGAGACCCCAACATTACTGAGCAGAGAGAGAATCCCAACATCACTAAGCAGATGGAGACCCCAACATCACTGAGGATACAGAGAATCCAACATCACTGAGGAGATGGAGAACCCAACATCACTGAGGAGACGGAGACCCCAACATCACTGAGCAGAGAGAGAATTCCAACATCACTGAGGAGACGGAGAACCCCAACATCACTGAGCAGAGAGAGAATTCCAACATCACTGAGGAGACTGAGAACCCCAACATCACTGAGGAGATGGAGACCTCAACATCACTGAGGAGACACAGACCTCAACATAACTGAGCAGAGAGAGACCCCAACATCACAGATTAGAAAGAGACCCCAACATCACTGAGATGAAGGAGACACTAACATCACTGAGCAGAGAGAAAATCCCAACATCACTGATGAGAAGGTGACCCCAACATCACTGAGGAGACGGAGACCCCAACATCACTGAGGAGACAGAGACCCCAACATAACTGAGCATAGAGAGAATTCCAACATCACTGATGAGACGGAGAACCCCAACATCACTGAGGAGACTGAGACCCCGACATCACTGAGGAGACGGAGAACCCCAACATCACTGAGCAGAGAGAGAATTCCAACATCACTGAGGAGACTGAGAACCCCAACATCACTGAGGAGATGGAGACCCCAACATCACTGAGGAGACACAGACCTCAACATAACTGAGCAGAGAGAGACCCCAACATCACAGAGCAGAAAGAGACCCCAACATCACTGAGATGAAGGAGACACTAACATCACTGAGCAGAGAGAAAATCCCAACATCACTGATGAGAAGGTGACCCCAACATCACTGAGGAGACGGAGACCCCAACATCACTGAGGAGACAGAGACCCCAACATAACTGAGCATAGAGAGATTTCCAACATCACTGATGAGACGGAGAACCCCAACATCACTGAGGAGACTGAGACCCCGACATCACTTAGCAGAGAGAGAATTCCAACATCACTGATGAGACTGAGAACCCCAACATCACTGAGGAGATGGAGACCCCAACATCACTGAGGAGACACAGACCTCAACATAACTGAGCAGAGAGAGACCCCAACATCACAGAGCAGAAAGAGACCCCAACATCACTGAGATGAAGGAGACACTAACATCACTGAGCAGAGAGAAAATCCCAACATCACTGATGAGAAGGTGACCCCAACATCACTGAGGAGACGGAGACCCCAACATCACTGAGGAGACAGAGACCCCAACATAACTGAGCATAGAGAGATTTCCAACATCACTGAGGAGACGGAGACCCCAACATCACTGAGGAGACAGAGACCCCAACATAACTGAGCATAGAGAGAATTCCAACATCACTGATGAGACGGAGAACCCCAACATCACTGAGGAGACTGAGACCCCGACATCACTGAGGAGACGGAGACCCCAACATCACTGAGGAGACAGAGACCTCAACATCACTGAGGAGACAGAGACCCCAACATCACTGAGCAGACAGTGAATTCCAACATCACTGAGGAGACAGTGACCCCAACATCACTGAGGAGACAGTGACCCCAACATCACTGAGGAGACAGAGACCCCAACATCACTGAGCAGAGAGAGAATTCCAACATCACTGATGAAATGGAGACCTCAACATCATTGAAGAGATGGAGGCCCCAACATCACTGAGGAGACAGAGACCCCAACATCACTGAGCAGAGAAAGACCCCAACATCCCTGAACAGAAAGAGAACTCCAACATCAGTAATGAGACGGAGAACCCCAACATTACTGAGCAGACAGTGAATTCCAACATCACTGAGTAGAAAGAGAAATCCAATATCTCTGAGGAGATGGAGACCCCAACATTATGGAGCAGAAAGAGAACTTCCTCATCCCTGAGGAGACAGAGAACTCAAACATCCCTGAGGAGACGGAAACCCCAACATCACTGAGCAGAAAGAGAATCCCAACATCACTGAGGATATGGAGACACCAACATTACTAAGCGGAGAGAGAATCCCAATATCACTGAGGATACAGAGACCACAACATCACTGAGGAGACAGAGACACCAACATCACTGACCAGAGAGAGAATTCCAACATCACTTAGGAGACGGAGACACCAACATCACTGACCAGACAGAGAATTCCAACATCATGAAGGAGGCGGAGAGCTCAACGTCACTGAGCATAGAGAGAGAGAGGACTCCAACATCCCTGAGGAGATGCAGACTCCGACATCACTGAGCAGAGAGAGAATCCCAACATCATGAGGGAGGTGGAGAGCCCAACATCACTGAGCAGAAAGAGACTCCAACATCACTGATGAGACGGTGACTCCAATATCACTGAGGAGATGGAGACCCCAACATCACTGAGGAGATGGAGACCCCAACATCACTGAGGAGATGGAGACACCAACATCACTGAGCAGAGAGAGACCCCAACATCCCTGAGCAGAAAGAGAACTCCAACAACACTGAGCAGACGGCAACACCAACATCACTGAGCAGTGAGAGAACTCCAACATTCCTGAGGAGACAGAGCAAGCCCAACATCCCTGAGAAGAAAGAGAGAGCTCCAACATTCCTGAGGAGACAGAGCAAGCCCTGAGGAGATGCAGACTCCAACATCACTGAGCAGAAAGAGACCCCAACATCCCTGAGCAAAAAGAGAACTCCAACATCCCTGAGGAGAAAGAGAACTCCAACAACACTGAGCAGACGGCAACACCAACATCACTGAGCAGAAAGTGACCCCAACATCCCTGAGCAGAAAGAGAACTCCAACATCCCTGAGGAGAAAGAGAACTCCAACAACACTGAGCAGTGAGAGAAATCCAACATTCCTGAGGAGACAGAGCAAGCCCAACATCCCTGAGAAGAAAGAGAGAACTCCAACATTCCTAAGGAGAAAGAGAGAACTCCCACATCCCTGAGGAGAAAGAGAGAACTCCAACATCCCTGAGGAGACAGAGAGAACTCCAACATCCCTGAGGAGAAAGAGAGAACTCCAACATCCCTGAGGAGACAGAGAGAACTCTAACATCCCTGAGGAGACAGAGAGAACTCCAACATCCCTGAGGAGAAAGAGAGAACTCTAAGATCCCTGAGGAGAAAGAGAGAACTCCAACATCCCTGAGGAGAAAGAGAGAACTGCAACATCCCTGAGGAGAAAGAGAGAACTCCAACATCCCTGAGGAGAAAGAGCCAAATCCAACATCCCTGAGGAGACAGAGAGAACTCCAACATCCCTGAGGAGAAAGAGAGAACTCCAACATCCCTGAGGAGAAAGAGAGAACTCCAACATCCCTGAGGAGAAATAGAGAACTCCAACATCCCTGAGGAGACAGAGAGAGCTCCAACATCCCTGAGGAGAAAGAGAGAACTCCAACATCCCTGAGAAGAAAGAGAGAACTCCAACATCCCTGAGGAGAAAGAGCCAACTCCAACATCCCTGAGGAGACAGAGAGAACTCCAACATCCCCGAGGAGAAAGAGAGAACTCCAACATCCCTGAGGAGAAAGAGAGAACTCCAACATCCCTGAGGAGAAAGAGAGAACTCCAACATCCCTGAGGAGAAAGAGAGAACTCCAACATCCCTGAGGAGAAAGAGAGAACTCCAACATCCCTGAGGAGACAGAGAGAACTCCAGCATCCCTGAGGAGAAAGAGAGAACTCCAACATCCCCGAGGAGAAAGAGAGAACTCCAACATCCCTGCGGAGACAGAGAGAACTCCAACATCCCTGAGGAGACAGAGAGAATTCCAACATCCCTGAGGAGACAGAGAGAACTCCAACATCGCTGAGGAGAAAGAGAGAACTCCAACATCCCTGAGGAGAAAGAGCCAACTCCAACATCCCTGAGGAGACAGAGAGAACTCCAACATCCCTGAGGAGAAAGAGAGAACTCCAACATACCTGAGGAGACAGAGAGAACTCCAACATCGCTGAGGAGAAAGAGAGAACTCCAACATCCCTAAGAAGAAAGAGACAACTCCAACATCCCTGAGGAGAAAGAGAGAACTCCAACATCCCTGAGGAGACAGAGAGAACTCCAACATCCCTGAGGAGACAAAGAGAACTCCAACATCCCTGAGGAGACAGAGAGAACTCCAACATCGCTGAGGAGAAAGAGAGAACTCCAACATCCCTAAGAAGAAAGAGCCAACTCCAACATCCCTGAGGAGACAAAGAGAGAACTCTAACATCCCTGAGGAGAAAGAGAGAACTCCAACATCCCTGAGGAGAAAGAGAGAACTGCAACATCCCTGAGGAGAAAGAGAGAACTCCAACATCCCTGAGGAGAAAGAGCCAAATCCAACATCCCTGAGGAGACAGAGAGAACTCCAACATCCCTGAGGAGAAAGAGAGAACTCCAACATCTCTGAGGAGAAAGAGAGAACTCCAACATCCCTGAGGAGACAGAGAGAGCTCCAAAATCCCTGAGGAGAAAGAGAGAACTCCAACATCCCTGAGAAGAAAGAGAGAACTCCAACATCCCTGAGGAGAAAGAGCCAACTCCAACATCCCTGAGGAGACAGAGAGAACTCCAACATCCCCGAGGAGAAAGAGAGAACTCCAACATCCCTGAGGAGAAAGAGAGAACTCCAACATCCCTGAGGAGAAAGAGAGAACTCCAACATCCCTGAGGAGAAAGAGAGAACTCCAACATCCCTGAGGAGAAAGAGAGAACTCCAACATCCCTGAGGAGACAGAGAGAACTCCAGCATCCCTGAGGAGAAAGAGAGAACTCCAACATCCCCGAGGAGAAAGAGAGAACTCCAACATCCCTGAGGAGAAAGAGAGAACTCCAACATCCCTGAGGAGAAAGAGAGAACTCCAACATCCCTGAGGAGAAAGAGAGAACTCCAACATCCCTGAGGAGAAAGAGAGAACTCCAACATCCCTGAGGAGACAGAGAGAACTCCAGCATCCCTGAGGAGACAGAGAGAACTCCAGCATCCCTGAGGAGAAAGAGAGAACTCCAACATCCCCGAGGAGAAAGAGAGAACTCCAACATCCCTGCGGAGACAGAGAGAACTCCAACATCCCTGAGAAGACAGAGAGAACTCCAACATCCCTGAGGAGAAAGAGAGAACTCCAACATACCTGAGGAGACAGAGAGAACTCCAACATCGCTGAGGAGAAAGATAGAACTCCAACATCCCTAAGAAGAAAGAGCCAACTCCAACATCCCTGAGGAGAAAGAGAGAACTCCAACATCCCTGAGGAGACAGAGAGAACTCCAACATCCCTGAGGAGACAAAGAGAACTCCAACATCCCTGAGGAGACAGAGAGAACTCCAACATCGCTGAGGAGAAAGAGAGAACTCCAACATCCCTAAGAAGAAAGAGCCAACTCCAACATCCCTGAGGAGACAAAGAGAACTCCAACATCCCTGAGGAGACAGAGAGAACTCCAACATCCCTGAGGAGACAGAGAGAACTCCAACATCCCTGAAGAGAAAGAGAGAACTCCAACATCCCTGAGGAGAAAGAGAGAACTCCAACATCCCTGCGGAGACAGAGAGAACTCCAACATCCTTGAGGAGACAGAGAGAACTCCAACATCCCTGAGGAGACAGAGAGAACTCCAACATTGCTGAGGAGAAAGAGAGAACTCCAACATCCCTGAGGAGAAAGAGCCAACTCCAACATCCCTGAGGAGACAACGAGAACTCCAACACCCCTGAGGAGACAAAAAGAACTCCAACATCCCTGAGGAGACAGAGAGAACTCCAACATCCCTGAGGAGAAAGAGCCAACTCCAACATCCCTGAGGAGAAAGAGAGAACTCCAACATCCCTGAGGAGAAAGAGAGAACTCCAACATCCCTGAGGAGACAGAGAGAACTCCAACATCCCTGAGGAGACAGAGAGAACTCCAACATCCCTGAGGAGACAAAGAGAACTCCAACATCCCTGAGGAGAAAGAGAGAACTCCAACATCCCTGAGGAGACAGAGAGAACTCCAACATCCCTGAGGAGAAAGAGAGAACTCCAACATCCCTGAGGAGAAAGAGAGAACTCCAACATCCCTGAGGAGACAGAGAGAACTCCAACATCGCTGAGGAGACAGAGAGAACTCCAACATCCCTGAGGAGACAGAGAGAACTCCAACATCGCTGAGGAGAAAGAGAGAACTCCAACATCGCTGAGGAGAAAGAGAGAACTCCAACATCCCTGAGGAGAAAGAGCCAAATCCAACATCCCTGAGGAGACAGAGAGAACTCCAACATCCCTGAGGAGAAAGAGAGAACTCCAACATCCCTGAGGAGAAAGAGAGAACTCCAACATCCCTGAGGAGACAGAGAGAACTCCAACATCCCTGAGGAGACAGAGAGATCTCCAACATTGCTGAGGAGAAAGAGAGAACTCCAACATCCCTGAGGAGAAAGAGCCAACTACAACATCCCTGAGGAGACAAAGAGAACTCCAACATCCCTGAGGAGACAGAAAGAACTCCAACATCCCTGAGGAGACAGAGAGAACTCCAACATCCCTGAGGAGACAGAGAGAACTCCAACATCCCTGAGGAGAAAGAGCCAACTCCAACATCCCTGAGGAGAAAGAGAGAACTCCAACATCCCTGAGGAGACAGAGAGAACTCTAACATCCCTGAGGAGATAGAGAGAACTCCAACATCCCTGAGGAGACAGAGAGAACTCCAACATCCCTGAGGAGACAGAGAGAACTCCAACATCCCTGAGGAGACAGAGAGAACTCCAACATCCCTGAGGAGACAGAGAGAACTCCAACATCCCTGAGGAGAAAGAGAGAACTCCAACATCCCTGAGGAGACAGAGAGAACTCCAACATCCCTGAGGAGAAAGAGAGAACTCCAACATCCCTGAGGAGAAAGAGAGAACTCCAACATCCCTGAGGAGAAAGAGAGAACTCCAACATCCCTGCGGAGACAGAGAGAACTCCAACATCCCTGAGGAGACAGAGAGAACTCCAACATCCCTGCGGAGACAGAGAGAACTCCAACATCCCTGAGGAGACAGAGAGAACTCCAACATCCCTGAGGAGACAGAGAGAACTCCAACATCCCTGAGGAGACAGAGAGAACTCCAACATCGCTGAGGAGAAAGAGAGAACTCCAACATCCCTGTAAAGATTGAGACCCCAATAATCACCAAGGTGACAGAGGGAACAAATACCCCAACATCTTTGAGGAGGCAGAGCAAGACCGACATCACAGAGGAGTTGGAGCACCTTCAACATCTCTGAGGAGACAGAGAGCCATAACTTCACAGAGGTGACATAGACCTCAGTAAGGAGACCCCCATCATTACTGAGAAAGAGATGTCCGCATCACCAAGGAGACAGAGATCCTCATTACTTATGAAAAAGAGAACCCCAACATTAATCAGGAGACTCAAACCACAAGATCTCTGAGGAGACCGGGACCTTCAACATCGCGGAGGAGACAGAGTTACTCTTTATATAGTCACTCATCTAGATCATCTAGGTGTTTTGTGAGTGATGGTGTTCAGCGGAGAGTCTCTGGATGCAGATCCTTCACTGTGAGAGCTTGGATCCTGGTGGCAGGAGACCCCCTTTATATATCTGAGGCTCCTAACATAGAGGTACATAGAAGTGTGTAACATAAGGATAAACCCTCTATATAACACTAGATCCTTATACTGGGGATGAGCTGATACCACACATATAAGGATAGAGCTTTACTCTCTCTATAACCTCCTCATAGACAGCTATATATAAGTGCCCCCTCCCTGTGCCACTTGTATATACAGTAGGTAAGTACCTGTAGTGGTGCTGGGGGTCCGCAGTTTGTGAGCACTCAGGTGAGGGGAGCTGGCTTTATAGGTTCGTGGGTGGGGGTGCAGGTGTGTCACCAAGTAGAGAGCAGTCCTGAGGTGACATGAAAACTCTAATTCCTGAGATTAGTCACTGACATTAACGGCTCAAAGAACCCAAATCATCCGCCCCTTCCACCCGCACCCCAAACCCCACCCAGAGACCAGGATTTACTGCGCTACATGTGTGATCCCGAGAGGAAAGGGCCCCGGAGGATGTACAGACGCCACCGGCCGCAGAGTTATCATCATCATCATCATTATTATATATTATCATTAGCTGAAATATTTATATTATTCTTTTTACTATTATTAATATTATTTATTACATTCTATGAGGATGAGGGAGGGAAACAAGAGCTTACAGTCTATGAGGAGGAGGGGGTGACACAAGAGCTTACAGTCTATGAGGATGAGGGGGTGACACAAGAGCTTACAGTCTATGAGGATGAGGGGGTAACACAAGAGCTTACAGTCTATGAGGAGGAGGGGGTGACACAAGAGCTTACAGTCTATGAGGATGAGGGGGTGACACAAGAGCTTACAGTCTATGAGGATGAGGGGGTGACACAAGAGCTTACAGTCTATGAGGATGAGGAGACACAAGAGCTTACAGTCTATGAGGATGAGGAGGACACAAGAGCTTACAGTCTATGAGGATGAGGAGGACACAAGAGCTTACAGTCTATGAGGATGAGGGGGTGACACAAGAGCTTACAGTCTATGAGGATGAGGGGGTGACACAAGAGCTTACAGTCTATGAGGATGAGGAGGGACACAAGAGCTTACAGTCTCTGAGGATGAGGGGGGGCACAAGAGCTTACAGTCTATGAGGATGAGGGGGGACACAAGAGCTTACAGTCTCTGAGGATGAGGGGGGGCACAAGAGCTTACAGTCTATGAGGATGAGGGGGGACACAAGAGCTTACAGTCTATGAGGATGAGGAGGACACAAGAGCTTACAGTCTATGAGGATGAGGAGGGACACAAGAGCTTACAGTCTATGAGGATGAGGGGGGACACAAGAGCTTACAGTCTATGAGGATGAGGGGAAGACACAAGAGCTTACAGTCTATGAGGATGAGGGGGGGGGGCACAAGAGCTTACAGACTATGAGGATAAGGGGGTGACACAAGAGCTTACAGACTATGAGGATGAGGGGGTGACACAAGAGCTTACAGTCTATGAGGATGAGGAGGACACAAGAGCTTACAGTCTATGAGGATGAGGGGGGACACAAGAGCTTACAGTCTATGAGGATGAGGGGGTGACACAAGAGCTTACAGTCTATGAGGATGAGGATAGACACAAGAGCTTACAGTCTATGAGGATGAGGAGGACACAAGAGCTTACAGTCTATGAGGATGAGGGGGGGAAACAAGAGCTTACAGTCTATGAGGATGAGGGGTGACACAAGAGCTTACAGTCTATGAGGATGAGGGGGTGACACAAGAGCTTACAGTCTATGAGCATGAGGAGGACACAAGAGCTTACAGTCTATGACGATGAGGGGGACACAAGAGCTTACAGTCTATGAGGATGAGGGGGTGACACAAGAGCTTACAGTCTATGAGGATGAGGGGGAGACAGAAGAGCTTACAGTCTATGAGGATGAGGGGGGACACAAGAGCTTACATTCTATGAGGATGAGGGGGGGACACAAGAGCTTACAGTCTATGAGGATGAGGAGGACACAAGAGCTTACAGTCTAAGAGGATGAGGGGGTGACACAAGCACTAACAGTCTATGAGGATGAGGGGGGACACAAGAGCTTACAGTCTATGAAGATGAGGGGTGACACAAGAGCTTACATTCTATGAGGATAAGGGGGGGACACAAGAGCTTACAGTCTATGAGGATGAGGGGGACACAAGAGCTTACAGTCTATGAGGATGAGGGGGTAACACAAGAGCTTACAGTCTATGAGGATGAGGGGGTACACAAGAGCTTACAGTCTATGAGGATGAGGGGGTGACACAAGATCTTACAGTCTATGAGGATGAGGGGGAGACAGAAGAGCTTACAGTCTAAGAGGATGAGGGGGGGGGGGACAGGAGCTTTCAGTCTATGAGGATGATGGAGGACACAAGAGCTTACAGTCTATGAGGATGAGGGGAGGACACAAGAGCTTACAGTCTATGAGGATGAGGGGGTAACACAAGAGCTTACAGTCTATGAGGATGAGGGGGTACACAAGAGCTTACAGTCTATGAGGATGAGGGGGTACACAAGAGCTTACAGTCTATGAGGATGAGGGGGAGACAGAAGAGCTTACAGTCTATGAGGATGAGAGGGAGACAGAAGAGCTTACAGTCTAAGAGGATGAGGGGGTGACACAAGAGCTTACAGTCTATGAGGATGAGGGGGGGCACAGGAGCTTTCAGTCTATGAGGATGATGGAGGACACAAGAGCTTACAGTCTATGAGGATGAGGGGAGGACACGAGAGCTTACAGTCTATGAGGATGAGGGGGTGACACGAGAGCTTACAGTCTATGAGGATCGGACACAAGAGCTTACAGTCTATGAGGATGAGGGGGTGACACAAGAGCTTACAGTCTATGAGGATGAGGGGGTGACACAAGAGCTTACAGTCTAGGAGGATGAGGGGGCGACACAAGAGCTTGCAGTCTATGAGGATGAGGGGGGAAACAAGAGCTTACAGTCTATGAGGATGAGGGGAGGACACAAGAGTTCACAGTCTTTGAGGATGAGGGGGACACAAGAGCTTACAGTCTATGAGGATGAGGGGGTGACACAAGAGCTTACAGTCTATGAGGATGAGGGGGACACAAGAGCTTACAGTCAATGAGGATGAGGGGGTGACACAAGAGCATACAGTCTATGAGGATGAGGGGGTGACACAAGAGCTCACAATTTATGAGGATGAGGGGGTGACACAAGAGCTTACAGTCTATGAGGATGAGGGGGTGACACAAGAGCTTACAGTCTATGAGGATGAGGGGGTGATACAAGCGCTTACAGTCTATGAGGATGAGGGGGTGACACAAGAGCTTACAGTCTATGAGGATGAGGGGGTGACACAAGAGCTTACAGTCCATGAGGATGAGGAAGGACACAAGAGCTTACAGTCTATGAGGACGAGGGGGGACACAAGAGCTTACAGTCTATGAGGATGAGGGGGTGACAAGAGCTTACAGTCTATGAGGATGAGGGGGTGACACAAGAGCTTACAGTCCATGAGGATGAGGAAGGACACAAGAGCTTACAGTCTATGAGGACGAGGGGGGACACAAGAGCTTACAGTCTATGAGGATGAGGGGGTGACACAAGCGCTTACAGTCTATGAGGATGAGAGTGACACGAGCTTACAGTCTATGAAGATGAGGGGGGACAAAAGAGCTTACAGTCTATGAGGATGAGGGGGTGACACAAGAGCTTACAGTCTATGAGGATGAGGGAGTGACACAAGAGATTACAGTCTATGAGGATGAGGGTGACACAAGAGCTTACAGTCTATGAGGATGAGGAGGGAGACACAAGAGCTTACAGTCTATCAGGATGGGGGAGACACAAGAGCTTACAGTCTATGAGGATGAGGGGGGGACACAAGAGCTTACAGTCTATGAGGATGAGGGGGTGACACAAGAGCTTACAGTCTATGAGGATGAGGGGGTGACACAAGAGCTTACAGTCTATGAGGATGAGGGGGTGACACAAGAGCTTACAGTCTATGAGGATGATGGGTGACACAAGAGCTTACAGTCTATGAGGATGAGGGGGTGACACAAGAGCTTACAGTCTATGAGGATGAGGGGATGACACAAGAGCTTACAGTCTATGAGGATGAGGGGGGGGACACAAGAGCTTACAGTCTATGAGGATGAGGGGGGACACAAGAGCTTACAGTCTATGAGGATGAGGAGGGAGACACAAGAGCTTACAGTCTATGAGGATGAGGGAGGGCACAAGAGCTTACAGTCTATGAAACAAAAAAAATGTGCACCCAAAGTGGCTGTTACTGCTTAGTCCGAGTTTAAAAGACATTTAATACTGAAATGCGCCACAATTCTGCAGCATGAAAAAAGTGTAACTAAATAATGTCGCCCACTTCCAGAGCAGTGCAGGGGGGGGGGGGGGCTCCAGATTAATGAGGATCAGGCACATGAGATCATGAGATAAATGTGGGCCAATGCATCACTACTATCATCCCTAGCCCCAAGAGTTCACAATCTCATCTCCCTATCAAACACTATTCGAACATTTATCTGAATTCATGTAGTCTGTGTTATCTTTAAGATCCCCCATCCAATGCAGTCTGTACTATGTGCAGTGTCCTCCCTCCTGTGCAGTCTGTACTATGTGTAGTGTCCTCCCTCCTGTGCAGTCTGTACTATGTGTAGTGTCCTCCCTCCTGTGCAGTCTGTACTATGTGCAGTGTCCTCCTCCTGTGCAGTCTGTACTATGTGCAGTGTCCTCCTCCGGTGCAGTCTGTACTATGTGCAGTGTCCTCCCTCCTGTGCAGTCTGTACTATGTGCAGTGTCCTCCCTCCTGTGCAGTCTGTACTATGTGCAGTGTCCTCCTCCTGTGCAGTCTGTACTATGTGCAGTGTCCTCCCTCCTGTGCAGTCTGTACTATGTGTAGTGTCCTCCCTCCTGTGCAGTCTGTACTATGTGTAGTGTCCTCCCTCCTGTGCAGTCTGTACTATGTGCAGTGTCCTCCTCCTGTGCAGTCTGTACTATGTGCAGTGTCCTCCCTCCTGTGCAGTCTGTACTATGTGCAGTGTCCTCCCTCCTGTGCAGTCTGTACTATGTGCAGTGTCCTCCTCCTGTGCAGTCTGTACTATGTGCAGTGTCCTCCCTCCTGTGCAGTCTGTACTATGTGCAGTGTCCTCCCTCCTGTGCAGTCTGTACTATATGCAGTGTCCTCTCTCCTGTGCAGTCTGTACTATGTGCAGTGTCCTCCCTCCTGTGCAGTCTGTACTATGTGTAGTGTCCTCCCTCCTGTGCAGTCTGTACTATGTGTAGTGTCCTCCCTCCTGTGCAGTCTGTACTATGTGCAGTGTCCTCTCTCCTGTGCAGTCTGTACTATGTGCAGTGTCCTCCCTCCTGTGCAGTCTGTACTATGTGCAGTGTCCTCCCTCCTGTGCAGTCTGTACTATGTGCAGTGTCCTCCCTCCTGTGCAGTCTGTACTATGTGCAGTGTCCTCCCTCCTGTGCAGTCTGTACTATGTGTAGTGTCCTCCCTCCTGTGCAGTCTGTACTATGTGTAGTGTCCTCCCTCCTGTGCAGTCTGTACTATGTGCAGTGTCCTCTCTCCTGTGCAGTCTGTACTATGTGCAGTCTCCTCCCTCCTGTGCAGTCTGTACTATGTGCAGTGTCCTCCCTCCTGTGCAGTCTGTACTATGTGCAGTGTCCTCCCTCCTGTGCAGTCTGTACAATGTGCAGTGTCCTCCCTCCTGTGCAGTCTGTACTATGTGCAGTGTCCTCTCTCCTGTGCAGTCTGTACTATATGCAGTGTCCTCCCTCCTGTGCAGTCTGTACTATGTGCAGTGTCCTCTCTCCTGTGCAGTCTGTACTATATGCAGTGTCCTCCCTCCTGTGCAATCTGTACTATGTCCAGTGTCCTCCCTCCTGTGCAGTCTGTACTATGTGTAGTGTCCTCCCTTCTGTGCAGTCTGTAGTATGTGCAGTGTCCTCCCTCCTGTGCAGTCTGTACTATGTGCAGTGTCCTCCCTCCTATGCAGTCTGTAGTATGTGCAGTGTCCTCCCTCCTGTGCAGTCTGTACTATGTGCAGTGTCCTCCCTCCTGTGCAGTCTGTACTATGTGCAGTGTCCTCCCTCCTGTGTAGTCTGTACTATGCGCAGTGTCCTCCCTCCTGTGCAGTCTGTACTATGTGCAGTGTCCTCCTCCTGTGCAGTCTGTACTATGTGTAGTGTCCTCCCTCCTGTGCAGTCTGTACTATGTGCAATGTTCTCCCTCCTGTGCAGTCTGTACTATGTGCAATGTTCTCCCTCCTGTGCAGTCTGTACTATGTGTAGCGTCCTACCTCCTGTGTAGTCTATACTTTTTGCAATGTCCTCTCTAAAGTGCAGTCTCTACTTATTGTAGTGTCCTCCATCCTCAGCAGTCTGTACTTTGTGAAGTGTCCTCCCTACTGTGCACTCTTTGCTATCTGGAGTGTCCTCCCTCCTGTGCAGTTTGTACTATGTGCACTGTCCTTCATCCTTTGCAGTCTGTACTATGTGCAGTGTCCTCCCTCCTATGCAGTCTGTACTATGTGCAATGTTCTCCCTCCTGTGCAGTCTGTACTATGTGTAGCGTCCTACCTCCTGTGCAGTCTATACTTTTTGCAATGTCCTCTCTAAAGTGCAGTCTCTACTTTTTGTAGTGTCCTCCATCCTCTGCAGTCTGTACTTTGTGAAGTGTCCTCCCTACTGTGCACTCTTTGCTATCTGGAGTGTCCTCCCTCCTGTGCAGTTTGTACTATGTGCAGTGTCCTTCATCCTTTGCAGTCTGTACTATGTGCAGTGTCCTCCCTCCTGTGCAGTCTGTACTATGTGCAGTGTCCTCCCTCCTGTGCAGTCTGTACTATGTGCAGTGTCCTCTCTCCTGTGCAGTCTGTACTATGTGCAGTGTCCTCCCTCCTGTGCAGTCTGTACTATGTGCAATGTTCTCCCTCCTGTGCAGTCTGTACTATGTGTAGCGTCCTACCTCCTGTGCAGTCTATACTTTTTGCAATGTCCTCTCTAAAGTGCAGTCTCTACTTGTTGTAGTGTCCTCCATCCTCTGCAGTCTGTACTTTGTGTAGTGTCCTCCCTCCTGTGCAGTTTATACTATGTGCAGTGTCCTCCCTCCTGTGCAGTCTGTACTATGTGCAGTGTCCTCCTCCTGTGCAGTCTGTACTATGTGCAGTGTCCTCCCTCCTGTGCAGTCTGTACTATGTGCAGTGTCCTCCCTCCTGTGCAGTCTGTACTATGTGCAATGTTCTCCCTCCTGTGCAGTCTGTACTATGTGTAGCGTCCTACCTCCTGTGCAGTCTATACTTTTTGCAATGTCCTCTCTTAAGTGCAGTCTCTACTTTTTGTAGTGTCCTCCATCCTCTGCAGTCTGTACTTTGTGAAGTGTCCTCCCTACTGTGCACTCTTTGCTATCTGGAGTGTCCTCCCTCCTGTGCAGTTTGTACTATGTGCAGTGTCCTTCATCCTTTGCAGTCTGTACTATGTGCAGTGTCCTCCCTCCTGTGCAGTCTGTACTATGTGCAGTGTCCTCCCTCCTGTGCAGTCTGTACTATGTGCAGTGTCCTCCCTCCTGTGCAGTCTGTACTATGTGCAGTGTCCTCTCTCCTGTGCAGTCTGTACTATGTGCAGTGTCCTCCCTCCTGTGCAGTCTGTACTATGTGCAATGTTCTCCCTCCTGTGCAGTCTGTACTATGTGTAGCGTCCTATCTCCTGTGCAGTCTATACTTTTTGCAATGTCCTCTCTAAAGTGCAGTCTCTACTTTTTGTAGTGTCCTCCATCCTCTGCAGTCTGTACTATGTGAAGTGTCCTCCCTCCTGTGCAGTTTGTACTATGTGCAGTGTCCTCCCTCCTGTGCAGTCTGTACTATGTGCAGTGTCCTCCTCCTGTGCAGTCTGTACTATGTGCAGTGTCCTCCCTCCTGTGCAGTCTCTACTATGTGCAGTGTCCTCCCTCCTGTGCAGTCTGTACTATGTGCAGTGTCCTCCCCTCCTGTGCAGTCTGTACTATGTGCAGTGTCCTCCCTCCTGTGCAGTCTGTACTATGTGCTGTGTCCTCCTCCTGTGCAGTCTGTACTATGTGCAATGTTCTCCCTCCTGTGCAGTCTGTACTATGTGCAGCGCCCTACCTCCTGTGCAGTCTTTACTACGTGCAGTGTCCTCCCTCCGGTGCAGTCTTTTCTACGTGCAGTGTCCTCCCGCCTTTGCAGTCTGTACTATGTGCAGTGTCCTCTCTGAAGTGCAGTCTCTACTTTATGTAGTGTCCTTCATCCTTTGCAGTCTGTACTATGTGCAGTGTCCTCCCTCCTGTGCAGTCTGTACTATGTGCAGTGTCCTCCCTCCTGTTCAGCCTTTACTATGTGCAGTATCCTCCCTCCTGTGCAGGCTGTTCTACGTGCAGTGTCCTCTCTCCTCTGCAGTCTGTTCTACGTGCAGTGTCCTCCCTTTTCTTCAGTCTGTACTATGTGCAGTGTCCTCCCTCCTGTGCAGTCTGTACTATCTGCAGTGCCCTCCCTCCTGTGCAGTCTGTGCTATGTGCAGCGCCCTCCCTCCTGTGCAGTCTGTACTATGTGCAGTGTCCTCCCTCCTGTGCAGTCTGTACTATGTGCAGTGTCCTCCCTCCTGTGCAGTCTGTACTATGTGCAGTGTCCTCCCTCCTGTGTAGTCTGTACTATGCGCAGTGTCCTCCCTCCTGTGCAGTCTGTACTATGTGCAGTGCCTCCCTCCTGTGCAGTCTGTACTATGTGCAGTGTCCTCTCTCCTGTGCAGTCTGTACTATGTGCAGTGTCCTCCCTCCTGTGCAGTCTGTACTATGTGCAGTGTCCCCCCTCCTGTGCAGTCTGTACTATGTGCAGTGTCCTCCCTCCTGTGCAGTCTGTACTATGTGCAGTGTCCTCCCTCCAGTGCAGTCTGTACTATGTGCAGTGTCCTCCCTCCAGTGCAGTCTGTACTATGTGCAGTCTCCTCCGTCCTGTGCAGTCTGTACTATGTGCAGTGTCCTCCCTCCTGTGCAGTTTGTACTATGTGCAGTGTCCTCCCTCCTGTGCAGTGAGTACTATGTGCAGTGTCCTCCCTCCTGTGCAGTCTGTACTATGTGCAATGTTCTCCCTCCTGTGCAGTCTGTACTATGTGCAGTGTCCTCCCTCCTGTGCAGTCTGTACTATGTGCAGTGTCCTCCCTCCTGTGCAGTCTGTACTATGTGCAGTGTCCTCCCTCCTGTGCAGTCTGTACTATGTGCAGTGTCCTCCCCTCCTGTGCAGTCTGTACTATGTGCAGTGTCCTCCCTCCTGTGCAGTCTGTACTATGTGCAGTGTCCTCCCCTCCTGTGCAGTCTGTACTATGTGCAATGTTCTCCCTCCTGTGCAGTCTGTACTATGTGCAGCGCCCTACCTCCTGTGCAGTCTTTACTATGTGCAGTGTCCTCCCTCCTGTTCAGTCTTTACTACGTGCAGTGTCCTCCCTCCTTTGCAGTCTGTACTATGTGCAGTGTCCTCTCTGAAGTGCAGTCTCTACTTTATGTAGTGTCCTTCATCCTTTGCAGTCTGTACTATGTGCAGTGTCCTCCCTCCTGTGCAGTCTGTACTACGTGCAGTGTCCTCCTCCTGTGCAGTCTTTACTATGTGCAGTGTCCTCCCTCCTGTGCAGGCTGTTCTACGTGCAGTGTCCTCCCTCCTCTGCAGTCTGTTCTACGTGCAGTGTCCTCCCTTTTCTTCAGTCTGTACTATGTGCAGTGTCCTCCCTCCTGTGCAGTCTGTACTATCTGCAGTGTCCTCTCTCCTGTGCAGTCTGTACTATGTGCAGCGCCCTCCCTCCTGTGCAGTCTGTACTATGTGCAGTGTCCTCCCTCCTGTGCAGTCTGTACTATGTGCAGTGTCCTCCCTCCAGTGCAGTCTGTACTATGTGCAGTGTCCTCCCTCCAGTGCAGTCTGTACTATGTGCAGTCTCCTCCGTCCTGTGCAGTCTGTACTATGTGCAGTGTCCTCCCTCCTGTGCAGTTTGTACTATGTGCAGTGTCCTCCCTCCAGTGCAGTCTGTACTATGTGCAGTCTCCTCCGTCCTGTGCAGTCTGTACTATGTGCAGTGTCCTCCCTCCTGTGCAGTTTGTACTATGTCCAGTGTCCTCTCTCCTGTGCAGTCTGTACTATGTGCAGTGTCCTCCCTCCTGTGCAGTCTGTACTATGTGCAATGTTCTCCCACCTGTGCAGTCTGTACTATGTGCAGTGTCCTCCTCCTGTGCAGTCTGTACTTTTTGCAGTGTCCTCCCTCCTTTGCAGTCTGTACTATGTGCAGTGTCCTCCCTCCTGTGCAGTCTGTACTATGTGCAGTGTCCTCCCTCCTGTGCAGTCTGTACTATGTGCAGTGTCCTCCCTCCTATGCAGTCTGTACTATGTGCAGTGTCCTTCCTCCTGTGCAGTCTGTACTATGTGCAGTGTCCTCCCTCCTGTGCAGTCTGTACTATGTGCAGTGTCCTCCCCCCTGTGCAGTCTGTACTATTTGCAGTGTCCTCCCTCCTGTGCAGTCTGTACTATGTGCAGCGTCCTACCTCCTGTGCAGTCTATACCATTTGCAATGTCCTCTCTAAATTGCAGTCTCTACTTTTTGTAGTGTCCTCCATACTCTGCAGTCTGTTCTTTGTGAAGTGTCCTCCCTACTGTGCAGTCTTTGCTATCTGGAGTGTCCTCCCTCCTGTGCAGTTTGTACTATGTGCAGTGTCCTTCATTCTTTGCAGTCTGTACTATGTGCAGTGTCCTCCCTCCTGTGCAGTCTGTACTATGTGCAGTGTCCTCCCTCCTGTGCAGTCTGTAGTATGTGCAGCGCCCTACCTCCTGTGCAGTCTGTACTATGTGCAGTGTCCTCCCTCCGGTGCAGTCTGTTCTACGTGCAGTGTCCTCTCTCCTTTGCAGTCTGTACTATGTGCAGTGTCCTCTCTGAAGTGCAGTCTCTACTTTATGTAGTGTCCTTCATCCTTTGCAGTGTGTACTATGTGCAGTGTCCTCCCTCCTGTGCAGTCTGCACTATGTGCAGTGTCCTCCCTCCTGTGCAGTCTGTATTATGTGCAGTGTCCTCTCTCCTGTGCAGTCTGTACTATGTGCAGTCTCCTCCCTCCTCTGCAGTCTGTTCTATGTGCAGTGTCCTCCCTCCTCTGCCGTCTGTTCTACGTGCAGTGTCCTCCCTCCTGTGCAGTCTGTACTATGTGCTGTGTCCTCCTCCTGTGCAGTCTGTACTATGTGCAATGTTCTCCCTCCTGTGCAGTCTGTACTATGTGCAGCGCCCTACCTCCTGTGCAGTCTTTACTATGTGCAGTGTCCTCCCTCCTGTTCAGTCTTTACTACGTGCAGTGTCCTCCCTCCGGTGCAGTCTATTCTACGTGCAGTGTCCTCCCTCCTTTGCAGTCTGTACTATGTGCAGTGTCCTCCCTCCTGTGCTGTCTGTACTATGTGCAGTGTCCTCTCTCCTGTGCTGTCTGTACTATGTGCAGTGTCCTCCCTCCTGTGCAGTCTGTACTATGTGCAGTGTCCTCCCTCCTGTGCAGTCTGTACTATGTGCAGTGTCCTCCATCCTGTTCAGTCTTTACTATGTGCAGTGTCCTCCCTCCTGTGCAGTCTGTTCTACGTGCAGTCTCCTCCCTCCTGTGCAGTCTGTTCTACGTGCAGTGTCCTCCCTCCTCTGCAGTCTGTTCTACGTGCAGTGTCCTCCCTCCTGTGCAGTCTGTACTATCTGCAGTGTCCTCTCTCCTGTGCAGTCTGTACTATGTGCAGCGCCCTCCCTCCTGTGCAGTCTGTACTATGTGCAGTGTCCTCCCTCCTGTGCAGTCTGTACTATGTGCAGTGTCCTCCCTCCTGTGCAGTCTGTACTATGTGCAGTGTCCTCCCTTCTGTGCAGTCTGTACTATGTGCTGTGTCCTCCCTCCAGTGCAGTCTTTACTATGTGCAGTCTCCTCCGTCCTGTGCAGTCTGTACTATGTGCAGTGTCCTCCCTCCTGTGCAGTCTGTACTATGTGCAGTGTCCTCCCTCCTGTGCAGTGAGTACTATGTGCAGTGTCCTCCCTCCTGTGCAATCTGTACTATGTGCAATGTTCTCCCTCCTGTGCAGTCTGTACTATGTGCAGCGTCCTCCCTCCTGTGCAGTCTGTACTATGTGCAGTGTCCTCCTCCTGTGCAGTCTGTACTTTGTGCAGTGTCCTCCCTCCTTTGCAGTCTGTACTATGTGCAGTGTCCTCCCTCCTGTGCAGTCTGTACTATGTGCAGTGTCCTCCCTCCTGTGCAGTCTGTACTATGTGCAGTGTCCTCCCTCCTGTGCAGTCTGTACTATGTGCAGTGTCCTCCCTCCTGTGCAGTCTGTACTATGTGCAGTGTCCTCCCTCCTGTGCAGTCTGTACTATGTGCAGTGTCCTCCCTCCTGTGCAGTCTGTATTATGTGCAGTGTCCTCCCTCCTGTGCACTCTGTACTATGTGCAGCGTCCTACCTCCTGTGCAGTCTATACCATTTGCAATGTCCTCTCTAAAGTGCAGTCTCTACTTTTTGTAGTGTCCTCCATCCTCTGCAGTCTGTTCTTTGTGAAGTGTCCTCCCTACTGTGCAGTCTTTGCTATCTGGAGTGTCCTCCCTCCTGTGCAGTTTGTACTATGTGCAGTGTCCTTCATTCTTTGCAGTCTGTACTATGTGCAGTGTCCCCCCTCCTGTGCAGTCTGTACTATGTGCAGTGTCCTCCCTCCTGTTCAGTCTTTACTATGTGCAGTGTCCTCTCTCCTTTGCAGTCTGTACTATGTGCAGTGTCCTCTCTGAAGTGCAGTCTCTACTTTATGTAGTGTCCTTCATCCTTTGCAGTCTGTACTATGTGCAGTGTCCTCCCTCCTTTGCAGTCTGCACTATGTGCAGTGTCCTCCCTCCTGTGCAGTCTGTATTATGTGCAGTGTCCTCTCTCCTGTGCAGTCTGTACTATGTGCAGTCTCCTCCCTCCTGTGCAGTCTGTACTATGTGCAGTGTCCTCCCTCCTGTGCAGTCTGTTCTATGTGCAGTGTCCTCCCTCCTCTGCAGTCTGTTCTACGTGCAGTGTCCTCAATCCTGTGCAGTCTGTACTATGTGCTGTGTCCTCCTCCTGTGCAGTCTGTACTATCTGCAGTGTCCTCTCTCCTGTGCAGTCTGTACTATGTGCAGCGCCCTCCCTCCTGTGCAGTCTGTACTATGTGCAGTGTCCTCCCTCCTGTGCAGTCTGTACTATGTGCAGTGTCCTCCCTCCTGTGCAGTCTGTACTATGTGCAGTGTCCTCCCTCCTGTGCAGTTTGTGCTATGTGCAGTGTCCTCCCTTCTGTGCAGTCTGTACTATGTGCAGTGTCCTCCCTCCAGTGCAGTCTGTACTATGTGCAGTCTCCTCCGTCCTGTGCAGTCTGTACTATGTGCAGTGTCCTCCCTCCTGTGCAGTCTGTACTATGTGCAGTGTCCTCCCTCCTGTTCAGTCTTTACTATGTGCAGTGTCCTCTCTCCTTTGCAGTCTGTACTATGTGCAGTGTCCTCCCTCCTGTGCAGTCTGTACTATGTGCAATGTTCTCCCTCCTGTGCAGTCTGTACTATGTGCAGCGTCCTCCCTCCTGTGCAGTCTGTACTATGTGTAGTGTCCTCCTCCTGTGCAGTCTGTACTTTGTGCAGTGTCCTCCCTCCTTTGCAGTCTGTACTATGTGCAGTGTCCTCCCTCCTGTGCAGTCTGTACTATGTGCAGTGTCCTCCCTCCTGTGCAGTCTGTACTATGTGCAGTGTCCTCCCTCCTGTGCAGTCTGTACTATGTGCAGTGTCCTTCCTCTTGTGCAGTCTGTACTATGTGCAGTGTCCTCCCTCCTGTGCAGTCTGTACTATGTGCAGTGTCCTCCCTCCTGTGCAGTCTGTACTATGCGCAATGTCCTCCCTCTTGTGCAGTCTGTACTATGTGCAGCGTCCTACCTCCTGTGCAGTCTATACCATTTGCAATGTCCTCTCTAAAGTGCAGTCTCTAATTTTTGTAGTGTCCTCCATCCTCTGCAGTCTGATCTTTGTGAAGTGTCCTCCCTACTGTGCAGTCTTTGCTATCTGGAGTGTCCTCCCTCCTGTGCAGTTTGTACTATGTGCAGTGTCCTTCATTCTTTGCAGTCTGTACTATGTGCAGTGTCCCCCCTCCTGTGCAGTCTGTACTATGTGCAGTGTCCTCCCTCCTGTGCAGTCTGTACTATGTGCAGCGCCCTACCTCCTTTGCAGTCTGTACTATGTGCAGTGTCCTCCCTCCTGTTCAGTCTTTACTATGTGCAGTGTCCTCCCTCCGGTGCAGTCTGTTCTACGTGCAGTGTCCTCTCTCCTTTGCAGTCTGTACTATGTGCAGTGTCCTCTCTGAAGTGCAGTCTCTACTTTATGTAGTGTCCTTTATCCTTTTCAGTCTGTACTATGTGCAGTGTCCTCCCTCTTGTGCAGTCTGCACTATGTGCAGTGTCCTCCCTCCTGTGCAGTCTGTACTATGTGCAGTGTCCTCCCTCCTGTGCAGTCTGTATTATGTGCAGTGTCCTCTCTCCTGTGGAGTCTGTACTATGTGCAGTCTCCTCCATCCTGTGCAGTCTGTACTATGTGCAGTGTCCTCCCTCCTGTGCAGTCTGTTCTACGTGCAGTGTCCTCCCTCCTCTGCAGTCTGTTCTACGTGCAGTGTCCTCCCTCCTCTGCAGTCTGTACTATGTGCAGTGTCCTCCCTCCTGTGCCGTCTGTACTATCTGCAGTGTCCTCCCTCCTGTGCAAACTATACTATGTGCAGTGTCCTCCCTCCTGTGCAGTCTGTACTATGTGCAGTGTCCTCCCTCCTGTGCAGTCTGTACTATGTGCAGTGTCCTCCCTCCTGTGCAGTCTGTACTATGTGCAGTGTCCTCCCTCCTGTGCAGTCTGTACTATGTGCAGTGTCCTCCCTTCTGTGCAGTCTGTACTATGTGCAGTGTCCTCCCTCCTGTGCAGTCTGTACTATGTGCAGTGTCCTCCCTCCTGTGCAGTGAGTACTAAGTGCAGTGTCCTCCCTCCTGTGCAGTCTGTACTATGTGCAGTGTCCTCCCTCCTGTGCAGTCTGTACTATGTGCAATGTTCTCCCTCCTGTGCAGTCTGTACTATGTGCAGCGTCCTACCTCCTGTGCAGTCTATACCATTTGCAATGTCCTCTCTAAAGTGCAGTCTCTACTTTTTGTAGTGTCCTCCATCCTCTGCAGTCTGTACTTTGTGAAGTGTCCTCCCTACTGTGCAGTCTTTGCTATCTGGAGTGTCCTCCCTCCTGTGCAGTCTGTACTATGTGCAGTGTCCTCCTTCTTGTGCAGTCTGTACTATGTGCAGTGTCCTTCATCCTTTGCAGTCTGTACTATGTGCAGTGTCCTCCCTCCTGTGCAGTCTGTACTATGTGCAGTGTCCTCCCTCCAGTGCATTCTGTACTATGTGCAGTGTCCTCCCTCCTGTGCAGTCTGTTCTACGTGCAGTGTCCTCCCTCCTTTGCAGTCTGTACTATGTGCAGTGTCCTCCCTCCTGTGCAGTCTGTTCTACGTGCAGTGTCCTCCCTCCTCTGCAGTCTGTTCTACGTGCAGTGTCCTCCCTCCTCTGCAGTCTGTTCTACGTGCAGTGTCCTCCCTCCTCTGCAGTCTCCTCCCTCCTGTGCAGTCTGTACTATGTGCAGTCTCCTCTCTCCTGTGCAGTCTGTTCTACGTGCAGTGTCCTCCCTCCTTTGCAGTCTGTACTATGTGCAATCTCCTCTCTCCTGTGCAGTCTATTCTATGTGCAGTCTCATCCCTCCTGTGCAGTCTGTACTATGTGCAGTGTACTCCCTCCTGTGCTGTCTGTACTATGTGCAGTCTCCTCCCTCCTGTGCCTACTGTACTATGTGCAGTGTCCTCCCTCCTCTGCAGTCTGTACTATGTGCAGTGTCCTCCCTCCTGTGCAGTCTGTTCTACGTGCAGTGTCCCCCCTCCTGTGCAGTCTGTACTATGTGCAGTCTCCTCCCTCCTGTGCAGTCTGTACTATGTGCTGTGTCCTTCATCCTGTGCAGTCTGTACTATGTGCAGTGTCCTCCCTCCTTTGCAGTCTGTACTATGTGCAGTCTCCTCTCTCCTTTGCAGTCTGTTCTATGTGCAGTCTCATCCCTTCTGTGCAGTCTCTACTATGTGCAGTGTACTCCCTCCTCTGCAGTCTGTTCTACGTGCAGTGTCCTCCCTCCTGTGCAGTCTGTACTATGTACAGTGTCCTCCCTCCTGTGCAGTCTGTACTATGTGCAGTGTCCTCCCTCCTGTGCAGTCTGTACTATGTGCAGTGTCCTCCCTCCTGTGCAGTCTGTTCTACGTGCAGTGTCCTCCCTCCTCTGCAGTCTGTTCTACGTGCAGTGTCCTCCCTCCTTTGCAGTCTGTACTATGTGCAGTCTCCTCCCTCCTGTGCAGTCTGTACTATGTGCAGTGTCCTCCCTCCTGTGCAGTCTGTTCTACGTGCAGTGTCCTCCCTCCTTTGCAGTCTGTACTATGTGCAGTGTCCTCCTTCCTGTGCTGTCTGTACTATGTGCAGTGTCCTCCCTCCTGTGCAGTCTGTACTATGTGCAGTGTCCTCCCTCCTGTGCAGTCTGTTCTACGTGCAGTGTCCTCCCTCCTCTGCAGTCTGTTCTACGTGCAGTGTCCTCCCTCCTCTGCAGTCTGTACTATGTGCAGTGTCCTCCTCCTGTGCAGTCTGTACTATGTGCAGTCTCCTCCCTCCTGTGCAGTCTGTACTATGTGCAGTGTCCTTCATCCTGTGCAGTCTGTACTATGTGCAGTGTCCTCCCTCCTGTGCAGTCTGTTCTACGTGCAGTGTCCTCCCTCCTTTGCAGTCTGTACTATGTGCAGTGTCCTCCTTCCTGTGCTGTCTGTACTATGTGTAGTGTCCTCCCTCCTGTGCAGTCTGTACTATGTGTAGTGTCCTCCCTCCTGTGCAGTCTGTTCTATGTGCAGTGTCCTCCCTCCTCTGCAGTCTGTTCTACGTGCAGTGTCCTCCCTCCTGTGCAATCTGTACTATGTGCAGTGTCCTCCCTCCTATATATGTCCTCCACAGGAGAGAGGACAATATTCTGCATGTGTCGTTTCCCTGCTCAGGTCCCCGGAGTTCACCTTCTACTTCCTGGTGCATGTAAGTGCATTGTCCGTGTATAATGTGCTGTGCAGGGAGTCACTAAGATTGTGCGGCTGATATCCTGCATGTGTCGCTCCCCACTCAGGTCCTTGGAGTTCACCTTCTTCTTCCTGTTGCATGTAAGTGCATTGTCCATGTATAATGCGCTGTTCGGGGAGTCACTAAGATCGTGCCCCCGATATCCTGCATGTGTCGCTCCCCGCTCAGGTCCCCAGAGTTCACCTTCTTCTTCCTGGTGCATGTAAGTCCATTGTCCATGTATAATGCGCTGTGCGGGGAGTCACTAAGATCGTGCGGCTGATATCCTGCATGTGTCGCTTCCCCGCTCAGGTCCCCGGAGTTCACCTTCTTCTTCCGAGTGCATGTAAGTGCATTGTCCGTGTATAATGCGCTGTGTGGGGAGTCACTAAGATCCTGCGCCCGATATCCTGCATGTGTCGCTTCCCCGCTCAGGTCCCCGGAGTTCACCTTCTTCTTCCTGGTGCATGTAAGTGCATTGTCCGTGTATAATGCGCTGTGTGGGGAGTCACTAAGATCGTGCACCCGATATTCTGCATGTGTCACTTCCCCCCTCAGGTCCCCGGAGTTCACCTTCTTCTTCCTGGTGCATGTAAGTGCATTGTCCGTGTATAATGCGCTGTGCGGGGGGTCACTAAGATCCTGCGCCCAATATCCTGCATGTGTCGCTTCCCCACTCAGGTCCCTGGAGTTCACCTTCTTCTTCCTGGTGCATGTAAGTGCATTGTCCGTGTATAATGCTCTGTGCGGGGAGTCACTAAGATCCTGCACCCGATATCCTGCATGTGTCACTTCCTCGCTCAGGTCCCCAGAGTTCACCTTCCTCTTCCCGGTGCATGTAAGTGCATTGTCCGTGTATAATGCGCTGTGCGGGGAGTCACTAAGATCCTGCGCCCGATATCCTGCATGTGTCACTTCCCCGCTCAGGTCCCCAGAGTTCACCTTCCTCTTCCCGGTGCATGTAAGTGCATTGTCCGTGTATAATGCGCTGTGCGGGGAGTCACTAAGATCCTGCGCCCGATATCCTGCATGTGTCACTTCCCCGCTCAGGTCCCTGGAGTTCACCTTCTTCTTCCTGGTGCATGTAAGTGCATTGTCCTTGTATAATGCGTTGTGCGGGGAGTCACTAAGATCCTGCGCTCAATATCCTGCATGTGTCGCTTCCCCGCTCAGGTCCCTGGAGTTCACCTTCTTCTTCCTGGTGCATGTAAGTGCATTGTCCATGTATAATGCGCTGTGCGGGAAGTCACTAAGATCGTGCGTCCGATATCCTGCATGTGTCGCTTCCCCGCTCAGGTCCCTGGAGTTCACCTTCTTCTTCTTGGTGCATGTAAGTTCATTGGTTGCAACACAAATTTTAAGTTAAATCCCACGGTTTGTCCGAATCCGTCAGATCGTCCGACGGCGGCCCCCCGATTTTATGTCGCATGAAAGCCGTCGCGATTGCGCCAAAATCAGATCACATTCGCCAAAATCCCCCTTTAGATCCCTGTTCCTGCATGTGTCGTTTCCCCGCTTAGGTCGGCCGGAGTTCACCATCTTCTTCCAGGTGCATGTGAGTGCATGGCTTGCAACTTAATTTTGAATGTTAAATCCCACATGTTGTCCGAATCCTTTGGATTGTCTGGCGGCCCGCCCCCCAATTTCTGTCACATGAACGTTTGCGACAAAATCCAATCGCGTGCGCCACAATCTGCTTTTAAATGCGTCGCAAAACAGTAATCATCGGAATATCTGACGTTTGTGCGGTCCGCGGACCCTTAGTAAATAAACCCCAATGTATCACTCCCATCATCCTTGACCCCTGGAGCTCACAATCTAATCTCCCTAGCGCACATATTGGGGCTTATTTACTAAGGTCCCACACCCGCATTTCCGACACATGCAGGATATCGGGCGCACGCTGGTAGTGAATCACGGCAGACTTCATCCTCGCCGTACATTCCGGATCGGGGATTGCGCAGGGACCAGGTAAGTAAATGTTACCCAATGTATCACTACCAACATCCCCGACCCCAGGAGCTCACAATCTAATCTCCCTATCGCACACAATGGGGCACATTTACTTTCGGGTTCTGCCGGGATTCACTAAGGTCGTGCACCCGATAGCCACCAGGTGTCGCTTCCGCGCTGAGGTCCGCCGAAGTTCACCTGCTTCGGGTGCACCAAAATCCCGGGGCAATTCAGGGCAAATCAGAAATCGTTGGGAAATCCAACTAAAGTGCGCGATTCGGACCTTTAGTAAATGAGCCCCAGTGTGTCACTCCCATCATCCTTGACACAAGAGCGAACACTCTAATCTCTATTAATACACAAGGTCATGGCCTAAAATCTCACATATCAAATATAAACTCCATCACACTAGTTCCCAAGAGCTTACAGTTCTTCCTTACAGTCTCGCTGATAACATCACACAAGTTAATGATCCATCTGAATTTTATTGAGCTTAGGGCTAGTTGTGGACCATGAGTGGAGTCCTTCAAAGCGACACCTCCCAGATCTGTCATCTTCTGGGAGTAATAATCTGCAGATCGGGCATTTCCTTTCATTTCCATTTATGGGGCGATTTAAACCGCAAGGAAAAACTCTTTGATCTTCTCCGAGCAGCCATTAGGGTTTAGAAGAGACACGTCCCAGGGTGGAGCAAATTATCTGAGAACAAAGATTGAAGTTTATGTAGAAAGTGTTAATGGCCGTGATTCACAAATTATTACACACAAGGACACAGCGGCCGGAGCCAAACATCACTGCAGGGGGGAAGAGAAAGGGAAAAGAGAGGAAAGGGAGACTGAAAGGAAAGAGAGAAGAGGAGAAAGCGAGAAAGAAAGAAAGAAAGAAAGAAAGAGAGAAGAGGAGAAAGCGAGAAAGAAAGAAAGAAAGAAAGCAAGAAAGAAAGAAAGAAAGGAAGAAAGAAAGAAAGAAAGAAAAAGAAAGAAAGGAAAGAGAGAAGAGGAGAAAGCGAGAAAGAAAGCGAGAAAGAAAGAAAGAAAGAAAGGAAGAAAGAAAGGAAAGGGAGAAAAGGAGAAAGCGAGAAAGAAAGAAAGGAAAGAGAGAAGAGGACAAAAAGCGAGAAAGAAAGAAAGGAAAGGGAGAAAAGGAGAAAGCGAGAAAGAAAGAAAGAAAGAAAGAAAGAAAGGAAAGAGAGAAGAGGAGAAAGCGAGAAAGAAAGAAAGGAAAGAGAGAAGAGGACAAAAAGCGAGAAAGAAAAGAAAGGGAGAAAAGGAGAAAGCGAGAAAGAAAGAAAGAAAGAAAGAAAGGAAAGAGAGAAAAGGAGAAAGCGAGAAAGAAAGAAAGAAAGAAAGGAAAGAGAGAAGAGGAGAAAGCGAGAAAGAAAGAAAGGAAAGAGAGAAGAGGACAAAAAGCGAGAAAGAAAGAAAGAAAGAAAGAAAGGAAAGGGAGAAAAGGAGAAAGCGAGAAAGAAAGAAAGGAAGAAAGGAAAGAGAGAAAGAAAGAAAGGAAAGAGAGAAGAGGAGAAAGCGAGAAAGAAAGAAAGAAAGAAAGGAAAGAGAGAAAAGGAGAAAGCGAGAAAGAAAGAAAGAAAGAAAGGAAAGAGAGAAGAGGAGAAAGCGAGAAAGAAAGAAAGGAAAGAGAGAAGAGGACAAAAAGCGAGAAAGAAAGAAAGAAAGGAAAGGGAGAAAAGGAGAAAGCGAGAAAGAAAGAAAGGAAGAAAGGAAAGAGAGAAAGAAAGAAAGGAAAGAGAGAAGAGGAGAAAGCGAGAAAGAAAGAAAGAAAGAAAGGAAGAAAGAAAGAAAGGAAAGGGAGAAAAGGAGAAAGCGAGAAAGAAAGAAAGGAAAGAGAGAAGAGGACAAAAAGCGAGAAAGAAAGAAAGGAAAGGGAGAAAAGGAGAAAGCGAGAAAGAAAGAAAGAAAGAAAGAAAGGAAAGAGAGAAGAGGAGAAAGCGAGAAAGAAAGAAAGGAAAGAGAGAAGAGGACAAAAAGCGAGAAAGAAAAGAAAGGGAGAAAAGGAGAAAGCGAGAAAGAAAGAAAGAAAGAAAGAAAGGAAAGAGAGAAAAGGAGAAAGCGAGAAAGAAAGAAAGAAAGAAAGGAAAGAGAGAAGAGGAGAAAGCGAGAAAGAAAGAAAGGAAAGAGAGAAGAGGACAAAAAGCGAGAAAGAAAGAAAGAAAGAAAGAAAGGAAAGGGAGAAAAGGAGAAAGCGAGAAAGAAAGAAAGGAAGAAAGGAAAGAGAGAAAGAAAGAAAGGAAAGAGAGAAGAGGAGAAAGCGAGAAAGAAAGAAAGAAAGAAAGGAAAGAGAGAAGAGGAGAAAGCAAGAAAGAAAGAAAGAATGAAAGAAAGAAAGGAAAGGGAGAAGAGGAGAAAGCGAGAAAGAAAAAAAGGAAAGGGAGAAGAGGAGAAAGCGAGAAAGAAAGAAAGGAAAGAGAGAAGAGGAGAAAGCGAGAAGGAAAGAGAAAGGAAAGAGAAAAGAAAGAAGAAAAGAAAGGAAAGAGAGAAGAGGAGAAAGCAAGAAAGAAAGAAAGGAAAGAGAGAAGAGGAGAAAGCAAGAAAGAAAGAAAGGAAAGAGAGAAGAGGAGAAAGCAAGAAAGAAAGAAAGAAAGGAAAGGGAGAAGAGGAGAAAGCAATAAAGAAAGAAAGGAAAGAGAGAAGAGGAGAGGAGAAAGCGAGAAGGAAAGAAAGGAAAGAGAGAAGAAAGAAGAAAGGAAAGTAAAGAGAAAAGGGTTAGGGTAAGGAAAGAGAAAGAGAGGGAGAGCAAAGGGGAAAAAAGGAAGAGGTAATAAATGGAAGAGGGGAGGAAAAGCAAGAGAGGGTAAAAAAGGAAAGGGAGAGTAAGAAATAAAGAAGGTAAAAGAAAGGAAAGAAGATCCAGAGACAAGAGTCTCTATAGGGTATTATCGTGTTCCCATATAGTATATATATATATACAGTATCACTGAGTCTCTATAGGGTATTATCATGTTCCCATAGAGTATATATATATACACAGTATCACTGAGTCTCTATAGGATATTATCATGTTCCCATAGAGTATATATATATACAGTATCAGTGAGTCTCTATAGGGTATTATCGTGTTCCCATATAGTATATATATGTATATATATATACAGTA